>NC_045544.1:68037054-68309554 GCF_009769535.1 Thamnophis elegans | reverse complement strand
AGTCATAGCAGTTCAGAATGACCAGAATACAGTATATCTGTAGCATTTCCAAAACTTTCAGTACAGATAGACCAAAACTAAGCACTAACTTTATGTCGCTAAATGAGGCATTTGTTAAGAGAATTTTGCCTCATTTTCTTACCGCAGTTGTTAAGTGAATCACTGCAGTTATTAAGTTACTAATACAGTTGTTAAGCGAATCTGGCTTCTCCATTGACTTTGCTTGTCAGAAGGTTGCAAATGCTGATGACATGACCCTGGGACCCTACAACCATCATAGATAATAACCATTTGTCAAGCATCTAAATTCTGATCACGTGACATGGGATGCTGCAACAGTTACAAGTATGAAAAATCATCATGTCACTTTTCTCAGTGACGTTGTAACTTCAAATGGTCATTAAATGAACTGTTATAAGTTGAAGATTATCTGTAATTCTTTGTGGGTGCAGATCATTTCCCTTTCTTGTGACAAAAGACATTTTGAGTGACTAATAAAAAAATAGCTTGTTTTTATGGTATAGATATTACGATATTTTGTAATACTAGAAAATCAATACTTATTTATTTCCAAAGGTAAATTTAGAAACCTATTTGACATTTGATTAGTACATGACATATCAATAGTTTCCTCCTCTGTTCTTTCTTTTTGCACTTATGAATGCATTTCTTTCTTGCTTTATTTTATTTAGAGACAGAGCTGTAAAGCACTGTGAAGCAGTATATAAGTCTAAGTGCTATTGCTATTTTCTAATTTTTCTATCTCTTCTGTTAAGCAATAAATAATACATTTTTAAAAAAATCATAAAATAAGAACTGATAAATGATAGATGGGGAGGATCAAAGAGATGGCAGTGATGGCTTGACATTTTCTTTTGCTATAAAACAACCTCCAGAATCCAAAATATTTGGAATGTGGAGGATTTTAGCACATTAGTTAGGTCAATGTAGGTGTATTTGCAATTAGGAAATGGGTATTTGTACCTCGCATATGACCTTTTCAGCTATATACATAACCTAGTTGCTTTTCTAAAAGATGAATCATTGATTGCAATTAATAATTGGCTTCCATTACATCCTCTTCGTTAAAAATACTGGACATTAATCTACATACAATCTGAAAACAAATTAAAACAATTTACTTGAAAAAACCCGTAGTCATTAAAACCATCCTCTGGAGTAATGTTAGAATGATTGTCACAATCTATTGCAAATACCATTTACAATGTAGTAGGTATCAACTGTATTCAAGTGTGGCTGATATTGAATTATTAATGTTGGCTCACTTGGTCAATTGAGTTTCTTTCTCACTTTCACTACGTAATGCCTTTTGAAAGTAGATGCAATTCTTGCGACATCCAATACAAAGGTTGCATTGGAAAGTTCTGAACCTAAATAACCAAACTAAGTGAAGGCCTAATTAGTGGAAGGGCTCTTCTGTCATTATTTCAGCTCTGTAGTTCAAATTACATCTCAGAGATACGGAAAAGTAGCAAAAAATGTCAGTAAACTATCAATCATCACTTAATACAAGTTAAAGGAATATGCCTGTCTCAGGGACATTCCGGCTGCTGCTACTGCTGGTTCACTCAGGGATGCGCTGTGCACGTATGCTTGATGTGTGCTGCACATGCATACACAGTGCAACAAAAATTGCTCTGCACTTGTGCAGAAAGCAAAAACAAGATGGCAGCGCTTATGGCACTGCCGAGAGAACCAGTTCAGGGGTGTGGCAGGCCTGGGTCACGCCCAGTTCCAACGCCCCAGGCCGCCAAGTTACTACTGGTTCAGCTGAACTAGTCTGAACTGGTAGGAACCTTGTGGCCTGTCTCAAGCAGAAGATTTAGCTTAGTTCAAGCATAACATTTGTTTCTTGATATGCTTACAGAATTAGAGCAAGCAGAGTAGGAGATATATTATTGCTTATCTTTTCCACATAAAGCTCCATCATAACTACATTATGTAATGCAGAGGTTTATACCTTTAATCCTGGAGAGGTTTTTAGCAACTCTTTTGCTTCTTCACCTCTTTTCAATTCATAATTATAAATCAAAATAGTAGAGTTAATCATCATGGTCTTTTGAGGGATCATTAGATTTATTCAGCTGCCATATCCTTATTTCATGCGTACCAACCTACATGACTTAATTTAGCGTATTTTTAATTCTTTGCTTTGTCTTTTAAAGGCACTTATTCCTATCTTACAGATGCTCAACGTGTTATGATTTCCTATTTTTTTAAAAAGGTTTTTTTCCCCAAAGCCTTCCTAATATTAAGGTTAAAAATGGCTTATTTTAATAGAGATACTCCTACAAACTGGTTAAAAATAATATCTAAGAGATGCAAACGAATATAATTTATCATCATACTGTTTCTTAATAAGAAATGTTCTGAATATTCACACCAAAACCCCCACAGACCAGCTTTAATTAATTAATTAATGACCCTAAACTAAAGAGGGCCTTAAGCCTAGCCTGGTTTAACATATTTCCATCAGCAATTTTAGCAGGGAGATACAAAGGCTTGTCAATTTATCCAGATTCTGCCCATGTGTAACAGAAACCACCAACATGTCTTAGAGGGTAGTCCTTTATTTTACAACCTTTTTTTGCAGTGGCTGCCATTAAGAATATAGAACACATTTGCTGGTGGTTAAGCAAATGCCAGTTTTAAGTGAACTAATGGATTGCTATGGGTGAGGGTTTTTTCCAAAAACTGGGTGGGGGGGGGATGCCAGCTTACTTCAAAACCATTGTTTTGTAAAATGTGGTCATGTGAACATGGCCCAGTCACTGAGTGTCCAAAGTGCAGTCACATGATGGGGAGGGGGAACAATCACAACTTCAAATCTGGTTATTAGCTAGGGCTGCTGGAACTTTGGTCACTAAGCAACTGGTTGTAAATCAAGAACTATCTAAAGCATACTGTTCATTTTATGCCAACATGCTCTATGTGGCGCTAATTCCAGATCTGGTATTATCCTGGTCACTTTGTTTAGATGTATTTAAACTTTTGAGATTCAAATAATTTTATCTCTTTAAGTATGACCAAATTGAGTAGTCATTGACTACAATAAATATTATGTTCTATTCTAGTCCACATTGATAATGTGATGGCCCTGTTGGATCCTGATTTGGAGGAGGAGGAGAAGTTGCAGCCATCCCTCCTGGAGTGTCCCAAAGGGGCTGAGGATGATGTAGTCCAGGGCCATTCAGCATTGGGAGGGGTGGCCAACTGGATGGGGAGCCGCCCGGAGAGGATCATCTATGGAGGGTCAGCAGTGACAACAGGCTACACAGATTGTCTCCGTTGAGGAATACCTGCTGCTCCTTGCCTGATCCATGGGCATGGAGAGCAGACTGGATGGATACATAGAGGTTAGCAAGGTTGCTCATGAGGAAGCAGCCCACCCTTCCTCTCAAGAAATACATGGGATGGGGTAATTTAACCAGACATTAGGGAAGGTGGGTTTGTCTGGAATATCTATTTGCTTTGACATGTATCTTCCTAGCTTACGTAGACACTGCCTTGTGAACATTGGATTGTGTTTCTTGGCCCTGAACTGTGGACTTTGTGGATTTTAGACTTGGCTCTTGGACTTCAGGCTCTTGGACTGTGCTTTGATTTTTGGAAAGCTGGATTTTGTGTTGTGGACTTGGTACTTGTGTGGATATTGGGACTTCTCTCTTTGCCTTGTGGGTTGGCTAGGACATAGTTTGTGGAACCAGGGAATTCAAACTGAGGGAAAACTGTGGTGGTGGCATTTCACCAGCAACATTGGTGGGTCATTTGGTGGTATGTTAATTGTGCAATGAATGGTCTCTGCTTGATCTCTGCCTTGCCAATGTCACTCAGATCAGAACAGATATATAACCCTATGTTGTTGAATTTTTTTTTTCAATATCTGTAATTTTAAAAAAATTCCATTCTCAGACTGCCTCCTGGCTGACCTTATCGGGCAAGGTAACTAAGCAAAATCAAGCTTGATTAATACTCAGATGAGAGGCCTACAGGAAATCCTAGAGCTGAGAAATCAAAAGATATCCTGTAAGAAGGCAAAACAAGTCACTTCCATACCATTTCCAAGAAAACTGCAATGAAATCACAAGGAAGAAACATTTAAACCTGCCATTAAATAAGTGATCCTTTTCAAATGGCATTTGCTGCTCAAGCCTAGGAAGAAGGTTTTTGTTTTTGTTTTAATTAGGGCAGTCCCTGCTTTGAAATGATTTGGGTGAAAGAAGTCCATTATACGTTGTTATAGCAAAGCAGCTTTATATTTTTAGTAAAGTGAGTCCTGGTTTCCCCCCACCCCACCTTCTGCACAAGGCAGAAAAAAGGTGCACCATTAATGCACAGCAAAGAAGCATTGTGCTTACTTGTGGTTCAAAGCGCTTGCTCCAAAACATTTTCAAAATATGGTTTCAATGCCGCCTCTCACCGTTTATCCAGAAGCAACTGGTGCTGTTTGCCTTTTGAATCATTGATTTCTCTGTTAAGGTGTAGAGAGCCAGAGAGATGGCCCTGAAGCAAATATTCAGAAACTATTAGGCAAACCGAAGTGCAGGAATGGAAGATAGTATTATGAAGAGATTCAAGATGACTCTTCTCTGAGTCACTGGGGCATAAGAGGAAAGGAAGCAGAAGCACAATCAGACTTGCAAAATTTTGTTCTTACAGCCTCTCAGTATAATAAAGTATTCTGTAGTTCTTTCTATGGAGTTGGTTTCCTGATCAGCTCCACTTCAAAGAGCTAATATAAGGGGATGCACAGCCTGAATCCCCCTCTGTTGATCTTTCAGTCTCTGGTTTTACTTTGATTGTGAGATCTGATTCATCTTGCAGCTTATTATCCTTGATTGAAAAGGTGAATGGTGGGTTGTGTCATGTGATCCCAGTCACATCAAGTCCTGTTTCATTTGGGAGAAGAGACCAGTGGCGGGATTCATCCAGTTTGCACCACTTCGGGAGAGCCAGTTGTTAACTTTCTGAGCAGTTTGGTGAACTGATTGTTGGAAGAAATCATTAGGGCAGAGAACTGGTTGTTAAATTATTTGAATCTCACCACTGGAAGAGACCATTGTTATTTGATAAAGAGCATGTTTCATTTTTGACATGTCTCCTTTAAAAACCCCCAGAGAACAACAGTGGAAGGATAGAGTAGGGATTACATCTGAGAATCAAACTCCATGTCATATGATGCTGTGCAAAAGAAGAGAAGACTGGAAGAGAAATGCCACTGACATTCCATTTACAAATAAACTTTTCCATTTTCATAGGCTGCTCGGAAAGTAAAAACAATATATGTCAAAAGACAAATAACAGTAGCTCTTATTGAACAACTAGTTCAAACCAACAAACTTCATTTTATTCTGCTCAAATGAGACCCTTTGGGACCTTCTCTAAATGCTGCAGCTTTGGACATAGACCGATACTGTACAATGTTTTATTTTGATTTATGGAAACATATTAAAACAGTTTAGATAAATGCCTGAATGTTGTGCATTCCATGGATAATTGACACAAACTGTTTTTGTACATAATCATAGAAAGCTTTCTCATTTCTGCCATCTGTCTATTCACATTCTTCTGTACCAATGAATGCCTGAGATTGGAGCTTAGAGGTTTAGCTACCACATGATACCCAGTCTCATGCCTCTTCATCAAGTGATTAATTTTGTCTCCTTCTGATTTCCTGCAGGAACTGCGCCTGGCTCTCTCCAACATCAGAGTCAGTTGGGCTGGTGTGGTTTTGCTGCCCTTTTCAATTTGACCCAATTATAAATCACAAAGTTTCCTGCTTTTTAATTTTGCACAAGAGCTGCACAGTTGCAGGAACAGCCCTGTATACTGTGAAAACAAATAAGACTAAGTATCTTTTACTTAAAATTAAAACCAAAAGAGATTTTGGTTTTGAAGGCTTGTTTATAGTTTGGTTTATTATGAACCTGGGCTCATCAGAGCCTAACAAACTTTGGGGAGTGCTTTAATTATTTATCCATATGTAGTGTCTTTGTCATGTATTACGACTTAGGTTGCTGGCAGTGACAAGCCTAATGGGCATTTCTAAAAGTATTTCTGCACCACTTTTATTGTAGCCTTGAATTCTGCAGGCTCAATAGAGCGTAAGCAGATGTCAATGTGCTGCAGATGCTCAGCCAGGATGCAAAGGGGAAAGTGCTGAAGGGCCTATTCCTCTGCTTTCTTGTGCTTTCATGGATCACAGGAAAAGAAAGCCAGAGCAATGCTTAGGAAAATCAGAAATGGTTTGATTAGATAACTGTGTCATGGGGTTGTTTTTCTTTAGAGATTTTATACGGGCTATTGGATATTTAACTCTGTCTCCAATTATACTCAGTCTGGACATGTGCACCTAAATTTAATTAGTATAAAATGCCATAAGCATAAGTGATAAACAAAGTGAGAAGAAAATTGCATAACATCTGCATTCCTAAGTCCTTTAAGCCTCCCATTTCATTATCCTAGTTCTTCGCTTTGGGAATTCTTTTTTACATCTAAATGAGCTATATATATATAAAAGGACCACACAAGTCAAAATGACTGTCAAATAATCTGTTTACTTTTTCAGGAGTTAATAGTGCCTGTCAGAAACTACTTCCTTCTATCTGTTTGTTACCTTGAGGTGTGCGTAGGGTAATTTAAAAAAAAGTCAAAACAGTAGCTAACAACCATGCAATTGAAGCCCTGCCTTTTTGAACATATCAATGAAACACAATAAAAAGGAGCAGAGCTTCAATTGCAGGATTGCCATCCTGACTTTTTTTGATCTCCCTGTGGTTCCCCCAATAAACTCCATCTTGGAAAGAACAATCTAAATGTTAATTAGCACCAGTAGTGGGTTTCAAAATTTTTTAGAACCTTTTCTGTAGGTTTGGCCTGAGTTGTGGGTGTGGCTTGGTAGTCATGTGACTGGGTGGGAGTGGCTTGGCAGTCATGTGACTGGGTGGGCGTGGCCAACTTGTAAAATGTGGTGAAACTCACTTAACAACCCTCTTGCTTAGCAACCAAAATATTGGCTCAGAAACTCTGGCATTTGAAGCACGCAAGTCTTAAAGCTGTCAAGTTACAAGACCCTTGCACCCCTAACCCTTTAGAAAAAAAGGGATGTTGAAACTTGACAGCTTTAAGACTTGAGGACTTCAACTCCCAGAATTCCTCCTCTCGCTCTTCATCTTGATGAGGTGCGGACGGGCAGGGAGAGGGAGCTGGAACCGGTTCTAAACAGCACTGTAGATTTGTGGAACCTCTTCTATAGAAGAGGTTAGAACTGGCAGGAACCCACCCCTGATTAGCACTCAGCCTAAAACTGCTTCCCTAAGCAATTTTGAAGGCTAGAGCCTCATGATATTGCCATTCATCTCATCTTCAATCTACTATAGAGGCAGAGGTGGTATTCAGCAGGTTCTGACCAGTTCTGGAGAACCGGTAGTGGAAATTTGAGAAGTTTGGAAAACTGGTAAATACCACCCCTGACTGGCCCCACCCCCATCTATTCTCTGCCTCCTGAGTCTCAGCTGATCGGGAGGAAATGGGGATTTTGCAGTAACCTGCCCCTGGAGTGGGGAGGGAATGGAGATTTTACAGTATCCTTCCCCTGCTATGCCCACCATGCCATGCCACACTCACCAAGCTACGCCCTCAGAACCGGTAATAAAAATCCCACCACTGCATAGAGGCAGCTTACATTTATCTTTAACTGTTCCTGTTTCTTTTTTCTTCACACACAATTTCCACTGCGATGTCATCTATGATGCTTCTTCAGCTGTGCTAGAAATGCATTGGTGCAGGCATTTCCCAGAACTTGTTTAGCATGTCTCCCACAGGGCCATTTGGGCTGCAAGAGAGAGCCAACACCTGGCTTGCCCATGTCATGCCTTCCCAGTTGCTTTCTGAAATATGTGTTGGGTATCTACATGGGCTCCTTATAAAACCAGGTTTACAGCTGTTCTGAAAGTGTGGCAGACACATCTTTAAGCAATGGGGTTATAGTTCTCTTGGATGCAAGTAAATGTATGGATGTAGCATCTTAAGATAATCCAGCCAGGGAAGCAATTAAAAACCCTGTTTGCCTTAATGTTATATTGGCACAATGACTGTTGGATAACTCTAGAAGGCATTGCAAATTGCTAATACTAAAATAGCCATAAAAAGGCAGAGAAATTGGCAAGAGCTGCAGTGTCTAGGCTGGTGGGAGAGAAGACAATTCTCTGATTGCTGGCCTGTTCTTTTTTCCCTAGGGCTCATTACCTCCCCAAAGCTGAAATCCATTACTGAATTCTACACTGAATTCCTTTAGCTGTAAAAGGGAAAGGGGGAACTAATTATGTTTAAATCGACAGGAAGAATGAATTAACAGATACGCATATTCATATCTGTTCCCAATACTCAGTAATTCCTCTCATTTCATCTCATCACTGCAGCATCCCACATGCATCAGTTGGTTTTCTTTTACAGTGATACCTATTTTGGAATGTATTTAGTTGACTGTATCCCATCTTTATAATCGTTTATAAATAACTCAAGACAACAAATATACCTAATACTCTTTCCTCCTCCTGTGTTTTCACCACAACAACAACCTTGTGAGGATGGTTGGACTGAGAGGGAGTGACTGGTCCAAAACCACCCAGTTTTAAATCATGGTCTTCTGGCCCTAGGCCAGCTCATTAACCACTAGACCAAACTGGATTTCAAAGGTACTATACCATGTCCAAGGGGACACGGTGGCTCAATGGCTAAGACGCTGAGCTTGTCGATCACAAAGGTCGGCAATTTGGCGGTTCAAATCCCTAGCACCGCATGACGGAGTGAGCTCCCCTTACTTGCCCCAGCTTCTGTCAACCTAGCAGTTCCAAAGCACGTAAAAATGCAAGTAGAAAAATAGTGACCACTTTGGTGGGAAGGTAACAGTATCCCATGCACCTTCGGCATTTAGTCATGGTGGCCACATGACCATGAAATTGTTATCAGAAAGCACTGGATCTTCGGCTTAGAAATGGAGATGAGCACTGCCCGCTAGAGAAGGGAATGACTAGCACGTACTGTATGTGCGAGGGGAACCTTTACCTTTATCTATACCAGTGATAGGCTAACCCTTTTGTTGTTGGGTGGCAAAAATGTGAGCGCACGTGTGCGATAGCTCATGCATGTACCAGCAGCCATAATGCAAAGCACATGCCCCACATGTGCATGCATGCACAACCCACTCTAAGCTCCCCATCCATGCACGCCACACTGCTTGCCTCCAAGATGAGCTTGGTATTTCTTCCAGGAGGCCCTCCCCAGACTCCAAGAAAGGCTCTGGAACCTGGAGAGGGCGAAAACGGCCTCCCCAGAGGCCCTCTGAAAGCCGGAAATGGATTGTTTCCAAACTTCTGGACCCGTTTTTCAACTTCCCTAGGCTCCGAATAATTTCCTGAAGCTTGGGGAGAGTGAAAATGGCCTCCCCCAGCCCTCCAGAAGGCCGAAAATCAATTGGCTGGCATGCACATGCGTGCTGGAGCTGATGGCTTGCATGCCGGCAGATATGGCTTCGTGTGCCGCCTGTGGCACAGGTGCCATAGGTTTGCCATCATAGACTTATACCATGTTCAAAGGATACAGCATAATATCAACTAAAACTCAGGCTCTCTTTAAATGTGTATGCACAACATCAGTGTGACAAATCTGTAAGGCCAGACTTGTTCTTTGGGTTCATAACAGGAGCACAACTAGTATCCCGATTACTTGGCAGCTGGAGCAGTGCAATACCTACTTTTCTGCTGACTGAAAGCCTGGAGGAAAGCTCTTTAACACAACCACAAGGAACAGCCCCATGATCAAATGGATTACTTCAAATGTGGCATCCACTTTGTGGGTCTCCTTTGCCAAACACAAGGGCTCAAAACACTTATTACTAGGGAAACATTGGACAGTATGGATACACATTTGTGTGTTTATTTTACAGAAAGGGTTTCACACCCACAAATATATACAGGATCTATCAATAAAAATATATGCAATGTTTGTACTGTGGAACTGCTTAATAGTTCCTCTGTATTTGATATAGTTTTATGGCTTTGCGTTGTTCTTTTTATCTATGCTTCTTCTCCCACCCAAAGTAGAGTCTGTCAATATTCTTCTTGAAAATAAAATCACATGGCTAATAGATTGACTCTGTAACACCACACTTCTAGGTAAACAGATATACTAGTTCTTTCCTTAAGCATATATATTTTGCCTCTTCAGATTTACCTTCTTTGCTCTCTTTCACCCTTCATATAGTCATTGAGAATCTTCCAAATTTGGAGTGTCATAGTACGAATAAAAGGATAAGTTGCTTTTTAGCAAACAAAAACCCTACTCCATCCTCCAGATGTGCAAACTGCCCAAAGCTTTCACAGTTTTGCAAAAAATTACACAAGGGGTGGGAGACATTGAAAAGCAAGTTGGTTAAAGGGAAGGAAATGCTACTGCAGAAATCCAACATGTAACAAAAGGGAAAAAAGGAAGGGTACCATATAATGCTATTTTCACCCAGCTTCTATTCCCTCATCTAAGTTGTTTATGAAGATATCGAAGAGTACTGAGCCCAAGATGGAATTGTGTGGTACCCCACTGCTTTCTTCCCTCCATATAGACATAGACCCATTAAGGACTATTCATTAAGTATGGTTTGTCAACCAGTTATGAATCCATCTAGTGGTGATGCTATCTATCCCACTTTTTTCTAGCTTACCAAGAAGTAGGTGGTGGTCTACTTTGTCAAATGCCTTGCTGAAGTCATAGTATATTATTTCCACAATATTTCACTGGTTTAATCTAGCCACTATGTTGAAGAATGAGATAAGATTGCTTTGGCACTAGGGTGTCAAACTTGATTTCATTGAGGGATGCATCAGGGTTGTGTTTGACCTTGGGGGGCCAGGGTGGGTCTGGCCAGCTTGATGTCACCTGTGTCAGGGGTGCCTGTGGTGGCTCAAGTGCTCTGCCAGTGAAAACAGGCTCCCTATCTCAGTTTTCACCTGGGATGGCCTCCTGCAACCTTCTGCCAGTGAAAAAAGAGCACACAGCCCTTGCGAGCTCCATTTTCACTGGCAGAGTGTTGCAGGAGACTGTCCCATCCAAAAACAGAGATTGGGAGCCCGTTTTCGCTGGCAGAGGCACCGTGGGCCAGTCTTGTTCTTTTCAGGATGGCCCTGTGGGTCAGATCCGGCCCATGAGCCTTGAGTTTGATACCCCTGGTTTGGCATGATCTGTTTTTAATAAACCCATGCTGACTGCTAGTTATTACTTAACTCATTTTTTAGATGTTGGCAGATCTGTTTTTTAATTATCTTTTCCAGTATCTTCTCGGATGTTAATGTTAGGCTGATTGGTCTGTGGCTTCCTGGATCTGTTCCCCTCCACTTTTTTTTGAAGATGAGAACCACATCAGCTCTTTTCCAGTCCTCTGGTAGTTTCCTGGTGCTCCAGGATTTTTCAACTATGTGATACAGTGGTTCTGATTATGGAGCTTTCTATGTAATTAACTGGGTCTACAACTGGGTCTTCAGTCTGGCTGGAGAATTCTGGGAAACGAAGTCTACACATCTTAAAGTTGCCAGGTTTGAATATTGAACATTGTCTTAAATAAATTCTGATGAGTAGAGCTGATTTCAGTAATAACCTTCTCTCATTTCACTTGAATTATTGTTTTGCATCCTCTTTTTAAAACTTGTTATTTTTTGAGGGTAATAAATATTTGCTCCATTAAGCATGGAACAAATTAGCTGGGGTTACCGCCCAAAATGAAGAAGCTGTAAGTTGGCAGAATCTGGGCCATAATGAAACAGTTGCTGCTGAAAGCCTTTGCCATAAAAAAGCTGTATTATAACAGCCTATCGTTGTTTTAACAAACAAAGCCAAGAACATGTAGTGCAGCTTTTCTAGCATATGCTTCTTGTTTCTTAGATGGAAAAAACTGAATCAAAAGTGGCATTTCTCTTCCAGTCTTCTCTTCTTTTGCACTATGCCTTAGTGTGCTGTGTGAAGCCAGCCTTTGTGGGGTATCAACCAAGATTTCAGTTGGTAAAGTATGAATTTAACAATTGTACTTAATTCAGCAAATTATGGCTTAAGAGAATGCATGAATCCAGTTGCTGCATGATATTTCTGGCTGTGCACACATGACACTTGGATGAAATTATTCTGTCTCACTGTAGTTCAGTGTCTTGAATTATTATTGGCTTACTTATGGCTATCTCAAGTCCCATTTCTTGGACTTCTATACAGGTAGTCCTCAAGTTACAACCACAACTGAGCCCAAAATTTATATTGCTAAGTGAAATATTTGTTAAGTGAGTTTACCCCACTTTACGACTTTTCTTGACACTATTGTTAAGTGAATAATTTCATTTATTAAATTAGTAATATGGTTGTTAAGTGAATTTGGATGCCCCGTTGACTCTGCTTGTTAGAAGGTCACAAAAGATGATCACATGATCCTGGGATACTGCAACCATTATAACTATGCACCACTTGCCAAGCATCTGAATTTTGATCATGTGACCACAGGGATGCTGCAAAGATCGTAAGTGTGAAAAACGGTCATAACTCACTTTTTTTCAGTGCCCTTGTAACTTTGAACAGTCACTAAATGAACTGTTGTAACTCGAGGACTATCTGTAATGCATCAAAGCAGAAATTAATCAAAGCTGTTGTGTTTCCTTCATTCAATGAACCATTAATTAGCCACCATCCACAATATAATTTAGACTAGCATGTTGTAAAATCTCAGCTAATGTGTGTCTTTCATACAAGATGGTCTGGAGCAAAATTTGCTACATTAAACTCCTAATCCAAGGAAGTGAAAGAGAAAATGAAGAGAGGAAATTACTGATCCATTGTATGAGAGGATACTCTGATTATGGAAGGCAATGTCTGAAATTCAGATACAATGACAACAAATCTCAAAAATAAGCATGTATATAATTTATCTACTCAAAATACCAAGGCTATTGGTATAATAGTTAATCAATCTTAGTAAGATATACTCTTTCTCTATAAAATCTATGTTTTTGGTTCACTTCCAATAATTCAGATTTTGTTGGATGAGATGTGAAAGAAACATAAACCTTAAAATGTATGTTTCTGAATCTTGACTGAAACTGCTGAGTCATAAAGACCTATGTTTCAGAGGTGACATTTGTGTAAAAGTCATGGATTATTTCCATTTAAAGGTAAACAAGATTGCTTATCATTGCAGTGGAATAACGTCATGGATTATCTAAAGAAGATGGGTAACCTTGCTCAGTCATACAAGATAGGCAAGGTAAATGGTTTGCTCTTGCAAATGTGGAAAATACACATTCTAAGAAAAGCAGCACAAGAATAGGGGAAAAAGAGCAATAGTAATGTCTGGTTTCTCCTGTCACAGTTATACTGTGGTGGTAAAGAGTTTAGTAGCAATCTATCTTCTTCTCTTCTCCTTACCCTATGATGGAAATTCTAGAACTAGCCGCAGTGGGGAAAATACAAGGGAGAAAAGGCAGCAAAGTGACTTGAATTCACTAAATGCACTTTAGGCTATCATATTCTAGACCAGGGTCCCCGACCCCTGGGCTATGGCCCACTATCAGACTGTGGCCTATCTGGAACCAGGCCATGTGAGAGGTGGGCCAATGTGCCTGTGTGCAAGCAGCTCCACTCATGCGAGTGAGTGGTGGGCTGGCATGCAAACACATGCACACCGGCCCACCACTCATGTGGTCCAGTTCCCCTCTCCCTCCTCCACCAAGCCAGGCAGCCAAGCCACAAAATTTGGGGACTGAAGTTCTAGACAATGAGCCCATATAATTAGCTTATGGTTCTATTTTTCATATAAAAAGGTAAAGGTTCTCCTCCCACAAATGTGCTAGTTGTTCCCGACACTAGGGGGCGGTGCTCATCTCCATTTCAAACACGAAAAACCAGTGCTGCCCGAAGATGTCTCCATGGTTATGTGGCCAGTATGACTAAATGCTGAAGGCGCATGGAACACTGTTACCTTCCCACCAAAGGTGGTCCCTATTTTTCTACTTGCATTTTTACATGCTTTCAAATGACTAGGTTGGCAAAAGCTGGGACAAGTAATGGGAGCTCACTCCATTACACAGCGCTAGGGATTTGAACCACCAAACTGCCAACCTTTTTGATCAACAAGCTCAGCGTCTTAGCCACTGAGCCACCGTGTCCCTATTTTTCATATAAACTCATACAATCGGGTTAAGTTACAGTTATACACACACTTTTACAAAATAAAGAGAGACAGGTATAATACTATAATCTTTTAATTCTCTGCAACAAGGGTGTCAAGCTCAAGGCCCGCGGCCCAAATCTGGCCCACAGGTTGTCTGTCAGGCTGCCTTAGAAACAGCGAACAAGTGGCCCGTGGTGCCTCTGCCAGCAAAAATAGAGCTCTGGGGGACCGTGCTTGGCACTGTTTTTGCTGGCGGGGGGTTGCAGGAGGCCGTCGCAGCCAGAAACACAACCTGGGAGCCCCCAACACAAGTGACATCGAGCTGGCCATGCCCATCCTGGACTAGTTTATGCACTGAGTAGCAAGTCGCTCACTTGTTACTTGGTGAGGAATATTTAAAATGTGTTTATACAGGTATTATGGCTATTTTGTTATATACTGAGCTGAACCTCCTCCCTATGTATTACATGTTTTATCCATGGTTAATGCGTATGAGGGGGAAAATAATTTAAAGGGGCAGAAAAGATTTTTCAGGGATAGATGCTGCCTAATTACATTTAGTGAAAGCTAAAAAAAGTGGACCTTCTCAGTAAATTAATTCAATATGCAATTATACTGCACAATGATTATATTTTATATTTAGATAAATTTAAGAGTTTGTCCTGAAAAATCTGTCTTAAGTAGAAAAGAAAAGCATGTTATTTGAAGAGTGCTGATGGCCAGAATGTTTACTAAATGCATACAGATACAAATGTAATCTTTGAGATGGAATAATATGAAAGTATTTCAGAAAATTGTGAATTCTTACATTTTGCACATACTTATAAAGTATGAATACTTATAAATGACTACATTTATAGCACAGTTATATGCACATTTACTAATAAAATATTCCACTTAGTTCAAAAGAACTTATTTCCAGGTATTTGTGCTTAGGATTTTAGCACTAGACTGCAAATAAGTATACTTATTATTACTCAACTATTTAGAGAGGACTTTCAATGTTTAAGCTTAGGTTTGTATTGGGCTATTAAGAAATTGACACGGACATGTTCCAATTGTTAAGCCTATCAGTAATGTAACTCAGAACTTTGATCCCTCTTAATTGCAATTTCATAAAATGAAGCACATGTGCGTAGAATTATGTGTGACTTGCCTGCAACAATTCTGTGTATAGAAATGTTTGTATTTTATTTGAAGTCAAAGGTGAAACTTCTCATTTAGTACAGTAGAATTTAACTAGTTCACACGGTTTAATCTTCATAAGATCGTCTTGGTTAGTTTAGAAAGCAACTAAATCCCTTGAAGGATTTTTGTAGTGTTTGGACTTTATTTATTATTTATTTATTTGGCGACTCAAGGCGGTTTACAGAATATAAAACCTCACATAAAAATTAAAACTAATAAAAAAGAGTTGTACAATAAATTAATATAATAAAATCACGCCATCCCCCACCCTGGTGACAACACCTCACACGAGCTAATTAATGGGCTCCATCCCGTTCTGGGTTCCCCAGGCCCACTGGCAAAACCAGAGGGCTAGAGTGGGGGCCATTCTAATCTCTGGAGGGATGATGTTCCAGAGAGAGCGGCCACCATGGATAATTATACCATGTTAATAGTATAAATACTGTTCTTTATACAGCTACACTGATTTACAAGGTGATGATAGGAGTCTGCACCTGACCGTAATACTGTAGAATTGCGAATATTTTTTATAAGCCATATATTTCATAATTGGCAACACATAGGCATCTGATACAATGTGATAAAAACTGACAAACTGTACTGCAGCATCAAAATACAAATCCGAGCCTTTCTTATTTGTATCTTAACAGCTTGAGAAGGCACATAGTTTGCATCATAATATCACAATGCCCCTCCTGCTTACCGCAGAGCTTGCTGCTTACTACTGATGAAAGAGTATTGCAAGACAAGCTCCACTGCGTTTATATCTGCATCAGAGTATACTCTATGTCTGCCAAAGGGGCAGTGTTTGCATCAAAGCAAACTCTTTAAAAAGTTTTCAGCATTTTGACAGAGCTTGTGATCCTGTGGATGACTGTTTTACCGAATGACTTTTGAACAATATACTGCATTCTAAATTAAGTATAACAGAATAATAAAGGGACCTTGCAGGTCTTCCAGTCCAACCACCTGCTCAAGCAGGAAACCCCATACTATTTCAGACAAATGGTTGTCCAATCTCTTAAGTATTACTGAATGGGTTCCCGCTGTTTTCCTATTATTAACTGATCCATGATTTACTCAAACCAATTGTCCGAGTTTGCATAACATGTTGAACCATGGCAGTGTTCTGGAAATATGCTAAGCTATAGTACCGCTTTATAAAGTTACATGTAGAATACTGCATCCAGTTTTGGTCACATTACAAAAAAGATGTTGAGACTTTGGAAAAAGTCCAAAGAAGAACAATTCAGATGATTAAAAGCCTGGAGACTAAAGCATATAAAGAACGATTGTAGGATTTGGGTTTGGCTAGCCTAAAGAAAAAAAGGACTAGGGAGGACATGATAGCACTAGTCCAATATTTGAGAGGCTGTCAAAAAGCAGACAGGGTCAACTTATTCTCCAAAGCACCGGAGGATAGGATAAGAAACAATGGATGGAAACTAATCAAGAGGAGAAGCAACCTGGAATTGAGGAGAATTTTCCCAACAGTAAGGACAATTAACCAAAGGAACAGCTTGGTGTCAGAAGCTGTCAGAAGTTGAGGGTTCTTCATCACTGGAGGTTTTCAAGGAGAGACTGGAGAGTCACTTGTCTGAAGGGCACGCAGCACCCTCTCTGTGGGCATGCAACCATCGTCCCAGCTCAGCTCCACTGCACATGCATGTGCGCCTTGCGTGTGGAAGCAGGGTGCATGTGGGGGTCACACATTCATACGTGTGAGGGTGGGGTACATGTCAGGGACCACTGCATTTTGGGGGTTCACACACTTTGGGCACTTGGTACAAAAAAGGTTAGCCATCACTGGTTTAGGATCTGCTGCTTGAAGAGGGGGTTGGACTAGAAGACCTCCAAGGTCCCTTCCAGCCCTATTCTGATTCTATAGCGTGCTTGGCTACAGAATATGAGTATGTCATCTGCATTTGCAACCTTTGAGAAGGAAAAAAAAAGTCACCGAGAAATCAGATTAAAGCTGAGAGATCCCATATCGAGATAACAGTGGAATAGTAAAGGCAAAGTCCAAAAACTAGGTCACACGAAATCAAGATCCCGGAAGCCACGAATTCAAGAATCCGAGAAGGGGAATCCAAGCCCCCCCCCCCCGCCTCCGCCGCAGAACAACGCAGGCTTTTCCCAGCCGCTGCGTAAGAAACGGGCGTTCATTCAATGAGGTCAAGATTTAGAGCTACTTTCCTATTGGCCCTTTGGCTGTACGTGAGGCTGGAGGAGGGGGGGGGCGTCTCGGGCGGGAGGGGGCGGGACCCTCCTTGCGTGGCCCGGCGGGTGGTTTAGGTTCAGGGAGCTGCTGTTGCTGCCTCCGTCGCTGTTGCAACTGCTGGAGTGGGCGGGCTTTCGGGTTTCCCTGGCGACGGGAAGTGGGGGGGGGGGAAAGGGAGGGCTTTGAGGAGGCCGGATTCTGCTCTGCCATGGGCAGCAGTAGTTGGCCGCCGCCGGCTCCGCTGTCAAAGGGAGGAGGACGAAGCTGGCGGAAGGCCGGGCTGAGCAAGGCGGTTTTTGCGCGGGCGGCGGGAGCAGGTAAGCGGCGGGGAAGGAAGTGGAGGGATTCGACCAGGAGCTGGGGCCTAAAAAGCAAAGCAAAGCGAGCGAGGGGGCATCTCTCCTTGGTTGCTGGTTGGCACCGACAGACTTGCACCGCCTCGCTTCTTAAGCTGGCTCTCTCCGCCCCTGAAGAGCGGCTCTCGATGCCGCACTTGCTTGGGCTAAGGTTGCATCCTGCCGGGCTTTGCCAACCTTCCCGTTGGGCCGCTTTCCTCCGGGTTTGCGTGGGACACTGTCTCTTTGCTGGGTGGTAAAAGGGAGGGAAGAAGGGGGCTTAAAACTTGCAGGCACTTTGCCCTTCCTTTCTCCAGTCTTTTCTGCTTACCATAGGCATTTCTTCATTGAATGGTTGTCATCATTCCAACGACCACCCTTTTGCTCTACCTTTTATCTCCCGGTAGAGGAAAGGGGCGCCTTTAGATTTGGCAACCTTTTGGGACAGTTAGTAACTTTTGCGTTGGTTTTTTTTTTTTTAAACCAAGAATCAGATGGAGTTTGCTGTCCCTGAAGAGGGTCCTGCCTCCATCCTGTCAAGTGCAAATCGTTGTTTCATGGGGGTAAGAATAGGTTCTGTCTCGCTTTTCCTCTTGGATTCTCTGCATCATCATCATATCTGATACATTAGCAGCTTTGACCAGAACGCAGGACATGTTCTTGCCAGGGGACGGATACTCGCTTAAACCTCCCCCCCCCCCCCTCTGTCTGGGATCATCAGACTGGCTGCAAGAAAATGGTAGGGAAGCAGGGATGGTTAATTAGCTGTAGCAGCCCTGAAGTTGGGTACAGAAGGAAAACAATGCACTGTTAATCCCTGGCACCTTTTCTCATTAAAGCAGCAGCAGAATGCTGTTGCCAGGTGAAGGTGAGGACTTCATTCTAGCAGAGGATAAACCACAAGCCTTGCTGGGAATCTTGAATATGAAATGCACTTAGGGCTTTTCCTTTCCTGTACGGCCTTGGATAATTTCCTCATATTGTCTCTAATTGCCTTGGTTAAATTTATGATTCCCAGTGTTTTGTTTGTGCTGTACAAAACCCAAGAGTCGGCAGGTCACAAAATAGACTTGGGCCAATTCGTGTAAACACATAACTTGGTTATTGATGATATATTTGCATGATGCATTGACCTATAAACTGTCAAAATAGAGTGGGTTAATACAAAACGTAAGGAATAAATTATGTGTTTCAAATATTGAAAGCTGCCCAGACTTTTCAGAGTTGGACAATTTTAAAAAGCAACTTAAATAACCAAACCAATGTTAGACTAATCAGGCTTAATGTTTTGTTCAGATGCATTTATTAAGCTATCTGATCTGGTTAAACATGTTATATGACTACCTCTTTAAGTGTAAAAGCAAATTTGGAATAAAGAGAAAGAGTTAAAGAATGCTTTACTCACATCAGAGTCCCCCCAAAAGAAGAAAAATCTTCATTATTTGGGAGTTATCCCTCAGCATAAATGCCAAGCCCTCATAATTGGTTGATGCTATATCCAGACTTGATGTGAGCCTAGAAGAATTAAATTGGGATAAGCAAGCAATAGATTGTATTTCTTCTTCACTTGATTCTTTTTTGTGTGAATTTTAGTACAATCCTAAATTGTTTTACAAAGAAGGTTTATAATGTTACTATGGCTTACTTTAATGTAACGGTCATTATGATATAACACAAGGATAATACATCCCGAGATTAATGGAGATTTAGGAAATTTGCTTTGTATTATAGTTATAGCAAAGATATCTGACTGCTTAAAAATACTGAAGATAATCTATGTACTTTAATCTTTGAAAAGCTGTGATGGTTGTGTATCATATTTTGAGGAGGGCTTGATTCTTTTTATTTGTAGACTATAAATTTGAAATAGGTTAGGTTGAGAAATAATTGTGTATTAAGTTATATGAACTACTAGCTAGATGGATACTAGAACCTGTTATTTTATACATCTGCCAAAAGTTTTATCTTCTTCATTTTGGTATCTTAAACATAATCTGAATTTGTTATCTTTTCAGCCATTATGTGTTCTATGAAGAATTTATCCACTAATTTAGATAACTTAATCTCTGTTAGATTGCATGACATGTCATTTCTTACACTAAACAAACAGAGTTAAAGAATATAATTCTTTGCATGTTACCAGTGATCGTCTCTGAAGACAGCATTGAATGTGTTGCTTGTAAAAACATGTTAGGCACCACAAGTTTTTTCTCTATATAGAGACCAAATCTCATGCAGTGTGCAGGGCAGTTCTTATTTGACAATTTTAACTGGATTTTTTAAAAAAAGAGATACCCTAACTTTATAACAAATTATTACATTTGAGGGCCCTGCAGCAATTCCAACCAAATATGGATGTGTATTTTTTTATAGTTACATTTTACACATGACATTTCAGTGCCATGATGAAAATGAGCCTATTCATAAATATAAAACAGAGTTTAAAAATAAAACCCCTGATGTGTGCTATCAGAAACCTTATGGATTCTGTGTTTTAATACTAATTAAAAGGTTATATTTTAAAACCATTTCTCTCCTTGTGTTGAATTCTGGATGAAGATAATTGAATAAAACACAAACATGATTTCAAGCTAAATTCAAGAATTTACATTACATTCACATCCAGAAAATTTACGAAAGATCTGGAATGTAGATTCAAATTTAGAATATAAGCTAATGTCTAGAAGTGCAATACAGTAAGTTAACACGTTAAATAGATTATGAACTTAAAAAAGAGTAATTATAGTCTGGTGCTTCAGTTCTGAGCATCAAAGTAAATTTCTTATACCTAATAGTAATTATGTAACAAATATATGCTTTATTATTCCTTCTCTCCCTCTTTCTTGATGTAAAAGTTGTTAGATCATTCAACAAATGCTGGAAGTCCAGTCAAACGCCTTTCTAGCTGGATAGTGGATGGTAACATGTAATTCTGGATATTGAAAGAATGAAACACACACATATACCACCAAAATAAATGTGCAACTGAAACATGTAGATTGTTTATTGTAAACAAGAACTTTTGCTCACATGGACACTAGATAAGCTAGATACACTCTTTGGCCTTCTGAAAACCTGGCTCTGCAGCTGGCTTGGGGTTCTGATGGGGGTGTGTCTCCTACTTTGGAGGAAGCCAGTAGATTAGGAGAAGGTATCATCTTCAGCCTGTTTGCATACTGGTCCATTTTTATTCACTTTTTTGTTACCTTTTAATTTTTAAGGTTTAATGTTTTAAACATTTAAATTGTTTTGTATTGTTTCATAGTGTGTAAACTATCCAGAGTTGCTTAACAGTGAGATGGGCAGCATGTAAATTTAATACATACAAATATGAAGCATAAATAACACAGGTCTGCAAAAAAAAAAAATTCGAGAGCTGTTTTGGTTATTTGACGTAATCTTTATGTTTTTTGGTGAGCTGAATCCGAAAATGACCTCCATTTTGTCATAGGACATCACATTTCCTGACAATTTAGGTAACTATGTTAAATAAGGCAATACCTCAAAATAAATGGAAATAGACTTATAAAATTAAAGTTTTATTACAATATTTTCATGAAAATCCTTTTTTGAACTGAAATGAGCTCACCTACCCACACTAAACTCGATTCTTCTTCCTTGTGAAGCTCCTCTTGGTGCATTTACGCTTGTGAGTAGCATCTGGAATGTCTCTCTGAAGCATCCAACAGTAGTCTGCCATCATTGTAATGCTTCATTTTCCCTGGTATCTCCTTTCCATCTCTTTAATGTCTTGGTGGAATCGTTCACCTTGTTTTTCACTCACAGCCCCCAAATTTTCAGGAAAGTAGTCAAGGTGGGACTGGAGGAAATGCACTTTCAAACTCATCAGGCAACCCTAAAGCTTGAAATGCTTTCAGCGTTCTTCCGACAATCTTTTTGTAGTGAGGATCTTTGTTATTGCCTAAAAATTTCTGTATGACTTCTTTAAATGCAATCCACCCTTCTTTTTGAGGATCCGTCATGGTATTGACAAACTCTTGATCAACTATAAGCCTTCTAATGTCTGGTCCGATGAACACATCTCCCTTCAATTTTGCCTCGGACAGGCATGGAAACTTGGTGACCAAGTATTTGAAGCATTATCCATCTCTTGGGAGTGATTTTATGAATTACTTCATCAATCCCAATTTTATGTGGAGAGGTGGTAGAAGAACTTTATGGGAAGGTACCAAAGTTTCTCGGAGAACATTTTTTTCACCGACTGTTAGCACCCTTGGCTGCCAACTCTTCTTGGTCCAGTGATTTTGTCGGTCTCGACTGTCCCATAGACACAGAAAACAAGGATATTTGGTATACCCAGCTTGTTGCCCGAGCAGCATGCACAAGACATTCAAGTCCCCACACACTTGCCAACCATGGTCTTCATATTTAAGTTTACGAAGAACCAATTCCAAGTTCTCGTAGGTTTCCTTCAAGTGTACGGAATGACCTACAGGTATTGAAGCGTAAAAACCGTTGTGGAGTAAAACTGCTTTGAGACTTCTTTTTGAAGAATCTATAAAAAGACACCATTGCTCTGAATCATATTGGATTTTAAATTGACCCATCAGACCTTCGACATTGATGCAATAAACCAACTTGTCTTCCTGGATTAAGTAAGGAACGAACTCCTTTTCACGAACCATGAAGATCACACTCCTGGCAACAATAAATTTGTGCTTTTCAGCCTTGATCCGAGAAACTCAGTGGCATCTTTGGGAAGATTCAAGTCTCTTACTAAATCATTCATTTCCTCCTGAGAAAAGAATTTTGGTCTTGTATCATCTTCAAAGTCAGAACTTGATTTGTCATCTGGTTCAGGTATGACTTCACCTTCATCGGAGCTAGGTATCTGTTCTAAGGTAGCAGGGGGCTTGGGTACTGATATATCTGTGCCATGGGGGATGGGACAAATTGCTGAGTGAAGATTGGGGTATGAAATGGAATGCTTCCATTTGGAATTAAACCCTTTCACATCGCATGAACAAAAGTATCACTATGGTTCTTTTGCTCTCGCCATACTATAGGAATCCCATAACGGAAAGATTTTTTCTTACCCTTGAACCAGTTTTGGAGGTCCTCAACATACCATTTGCACACTTTATGAGGTGCCCAAACTTTATCTTGATCTCTAATTTTTAGTCCAAAGTATGCAAAGTATACTTTTTTCATAAAGTCTGTAATATTCTGCTGTTGCTTCAACACTGTATATTCACCACAAATGAAACAGAAACTGTCTGGTGAATTAATACACTTTCGCAGAGCCATAACATAACGGTTGAAGAATGACAAGCTAACATTAATTGTGATGAAAAAGTGTGAACAGCCTAGAACCAAGAACCTGATGATGATTTGTGCACAAGTGTGGCATGCAGGAGAGAGCAGCTCTGTGTTTGTACATGAGACTTCACAGTGCTGGTCACGCCCCCTGCACTGACCGGAGATGCTGCTATCTGCCCTGTGTCTCCCACTGGATTCTTCAGGAAAGATTAACCCCTTCTACCATTAGAAGCACAGACTTAAAACTTCCTTAGCTTATGTATATATTGCTGACCATCAGATTTACAGTGCTATATTTTTTTACATAGCTTGAACAAACCCTTTAAGGTTTTTTTTTGGCATTTTATATCTTAAATCAGTGGTCCCCAACCTTTTTATCGCCGCGGACCAGTCAGCCTGTGATAATTTTACCGTGGCCCGCTGAGCGTGCGCAGGGGTGGGGGGGCGTTGTTCGCGACGACACATTGATTGTTGCAAAACATCAGCTTGCCCTCCCCCCCAAAAAAATGTTTTTAATTTTAACACCATTTTTAATTACCAGGATAGTACACCAATGACAGCACCATGATCAGAAAATGTTAGATGTTGCATTATTTTCAATATGTATTTGTAAATATATGCCAAATAGATTGCAATTGCTTTCTGGACTTCCTTTAAATTTGCAGGTAAATGCTGCAATAGATATATAGCTCCCATCAGATTGATGATCACCCAAAAATGTTATTCATTGAATTCACTGTGAATCCTTTCTTAGTAAGTGCATTCAAGCCAGCCTACTACTATTTAGAATTTTTCTAAATACATCCTACATACAACCATGATGCAGGAGTTTTCATTCAGCAAGAAAAAGGACTTGAGCCAAGTCAACATCTGGAAATCTTATCCCAGTCATATCCAACCTAGCTTATTTTTTGAGATCACCTCAAGGCGAGCTGGAGCGGGACGCGCTGCGCCACGAGTTGGAGAGCTTGGAGAGGCTGAGTGCGCAACTTGGAGAGCTGCGTCTCCGCCGCCTGGAGCCCGAGCTGGCCCGGCGGCAGCAGCAGCTGGAGGGGCTGTGGGCCGACTGCGCCGCTCTGGAGGCGCTGCTGGAGCAGCTCCTGGCCGAGCACGAAGGGCTGCAGGAAGCGCACAAGCCGGGCGCTCCGAGAAGCGGCAGCTGGCCTCCGACTACGCGCTGGTGCTGAGCTGGAGCTGCGCGCAGAGCCTGGAGCGATACGAGGCCGAGTTGTGGGCGCTGCAGGAGCTGGAAGGGGGCTGCCTGGGCCAACAGGACCTGCGCAAGCTGCGCGCGCAGAACCAGGAGAGCCGCCGGCGCCTCGAGGAGCTGTGGCGCCGCTGCCGGGAGCTTTGCGCGCTGGGCGAGCGGCTGGAAGAGGAGCGGCTGGCGCAGCAGGAGAGCCACGGCGCCCAGCTGCAGTGATCATGGCCCCCGGCCGCTGCGCGGCCCGGTGCCAGGTACTCCGCGGCCCGGCACCGGTCCGCGGACCGGGGGTTGGGGACCAAGGTCTTAAATGCATTTATGTGAATTAATTAATAGTAATTTGGACTTTAAATTTGGTTAAAAACCCATAATATAAAAAAATACCAAAAATTATTTTTTTAAAATAAACTTGAAGACAATTTTGCATGTTATGGCAAATCATGACGTCTAGGAGTTTTTTCAATATTTTTTTGTTTTCAGCACACCAAAATACAGGGAAATTAGATGAAAATAATCAAACAGCTTTTTAGTCGCAGACCTGTGAATCATTTGCTTCATTCCCTGTGACAAATCAGCAATATGTCAACAAAGCAAGAAAAGAATTAGAAAGTTCAATCTTCCAAAAGAATAATTGGCTCATGATATCAGTGTGTGAAAGGGTATAATCATCTATTTAGGCTATCGTTCTATAGATTTATTTGCAAAACTATTTTAGAACACAATTTAATATTGAAATGAAGGAATGAAATAATTCAAACTCACGTAATTCTAGTCTAGAAGAACAGATATGGTCCCAGCTCATTTGCCGGCTCAAATTACATTATGTACTCCTGTGATCATAGTGGTAGCATTAATATATTGTTATGTTTATGTATGTGGAAGGAAAACCTCTAATCTGAATGGTATTGGGACACTTCTAGAACTAGCTGATGCCTGCATATTGTGGATTTAATTCAGTTTTTTATAATGTAGCAAAATGCCTAAGGCTAAATATCTGTGCTTGTAATGTAGTTGTGAATGAAAAAATTAGCACTTAGAATAGCTTTCTATTGAGCTGGATCATTGGCCTATCTGTTTCAATATAGCTATGACTGGCAGCTATACTTTATCTATTGTTAGAATAAACAAATAGAATGTCAAGCAAAGACCATTCTCATTCTCTGTTACCAAGAGCTTTTATATGAAGATGTATGAGATTGAAATGAGATATTATGCAAAGAAAGCACTCCTGTTGTCCTAACAGATTGCCACTGGCTGTTTTGTCTAAACTTTGATCACCTGCAGTTACAGAGGATATGGCTACAATTGGTCCTCTTTTACAGTAAAGTTTCATATACTGTAATCAAATTATGTTATATATGTCAAATAAAGCTTTTTTGATACAGAAATATATTTGTCTTCATCAGGCTTTGTTTTGTACTATAGTCATTCAGTTAACTTCCTAATGTTTTATGCTGGAAAAGCTTAGCTGGATAGATATTAGCTGCTAAAACATGACTACCTAAAGACTGAATAATTGCCAAATTTCTTTGTAAAGTGCAGTAATTAGGAACATAAGGACATTTATTAAAAATAGCCATACTCTACCTTTATTGTTGTATAATGAAATACTTATGGTTCCTTTTTTATTGCACATCTTTATGTATAATTTAGGATACATTTTATGTCTAGATAGTTTAACATGGGTAGAGATTTTGGTGCATCCAAGTGGATATGCATTTTCAACAACCCCAACCTTTTACTAAATGAAAAAGGATTAACACCATAAAACTGGCCCATCAGGCTAAAATATAAATAAACTACAAGCTCCATAATTGTGTTTCAGAAATAGACATTCTAGATGTTTAAGATTAGCCACCCTAAGATAAAAGATTGTTATTTTAGGGTGACTAATCTTAAATATCTGGAATATCTATTTCTAAAACATGATTGTGGAATTTGTAGTTTGTTTATATTTTAGCTTGATGAGCCAGTTTTTATGGTGTTAAGTTTCATTTCTTGTTGGCATTGTGGTCAGTTAACCCACAGCTTTAGGATGTGCCTACTTCCTTTTCAGAAAGTCTTTTCATGAAGTCTCAATATAGTATTGAAAGATTCTTTGCAAATCTTTTGCTTTCAACTAGATTCTTTTATGTTGGTTGTGTTATCAAGGATTTTTATTCATTTGCTTGTTGATTAAGCTACATGTCCTTTCTTTTCTTTGGAAGCATAAGTTGGCATACATAGTACACCCTTTAAGAGATGGCTGATCCGAAGCCACCTTATGAGCTTCCATGGTTGAAGCTGGACTTGAACCTTTATTCAAGATTTTAATTACTATGCACACTGCCTCTTCACACAGATTTGCATACCAAAACCATTCTAATTTTGTGTGAGATACCATAATTACAATGGTTGCTATTCTGCTTGAGCTGAATGTACAACACTAACTAGATATTACTGGGGAAATTTGATAGTAAGATCCTTTAGGAAAGTTGGTTAGTTATAACATTAGATTATTATTAGATTGGTCCTCTTTAAAGAACAGCCTAGAACTTTTCTGACCTTCCCTCTGTATAATTGCTTTGGGTGGAGTTGTTTGTTGTAAGGGCTGAGTCAGAGGCTCTGCAATATATCTATCTGCTGACTTAAAATAGTTTTTCCCCCTTCCATTTATGTGTCAGTATTATTTTTTGTATGTTAATGTGAGATGAATGCAGGATCATTTTGATTTTTCTGGTTTGGTGTAGAGAATTGTAGTTTGTTATTATTGCTCCTATTGGGAGTGCCTTGTTTTGGATTCAGGAGTGCTGCTCTAGTACTACAGTGTACAAAATAAATTTACTCTGAATTCCCTCTCTGGAAGAACATTTCCACTTTCTGCAGAAATAAAATTTCCTTTTAATGCCATGGATCACATGTGTAGTGGAATGTAGCTCATCTAATCCCTTCTCACAAAGCATTTTAAAAGTGGAAGTAAATCGTTATTTTCACTGAAAGTCTAAAGTGAAAAGCAGTGAAATATGGTACATGTTGTGTAACTTAATAATGAGTATCGTGCAATGCTGATTTTGGCTTGTTTAGAGATCACACACAAAAACAAAGAAAAAAGCTTGCCTTCAAGCTTATCTTTAGAATAGAGACTGTTATGAGAAATTATTGACTAATAATCTAGTAGTGATGGTAGTTTCATCTGTTTGAAAAGCTAATGTATCAGTATTGTATTGTTACTTTCAAAAGAAGATTGAGGATACATTAGCTTTTCAAATAGGTATGTATCCATTGTATTTTAACATTTTAAGAAGTCAAGTAATAAGCCAGTTGAAGAATCACTTTATAATTAACAAATAATTAACATACCACAAAATATTTGTAACTTACTCTAAAGCAGTATAATGGTGTGTTCATGGAAGGACAGAATGTTTTAAGTGGTCTTAGCAAATGGTGTTAATTATCATGGGCTAGACATATCTACCAAGCAATTTACTGGAACTGGGCTTATGCTTTGCTCTCTATTATTCATTCCTATTGATTATATGTCACCAAGTCAGTGTTGACAGTGACCACATAGATAGATTTTCTTCAATGCAACCTATCCCTAATCTGGTATTTAATATCTTCAAGTGATGCATCCACGTCCACTGCAACTTGGGCCATCCACCTTGCTGCTGATCACCCATTTCTTCTCTTTCTTGTCATCTTTCCCACAATTAGAGCCTTCTACATAGAGTTAGGTCTTTGCATATTGTGAGCAAAGTTGGAAAACTTCAGCCTGGTCATTTGCATATGCAAATTCTGGGTTGATCTGTTGAATAATCCATTTTTTTTCGTAGCTGCCCATGGTATTCTCAAGAGTCTTCTCCAACACCAAAGTTCAAAAGCATCAATACAATTTCTATCTTGCTTCCTGAAAGTTCAACTTTCATTTCCATAGATTGTCATTGGGGAAACCATTGCCTGCATGATTCTGATCTTTGTAGGTAGACATATTATTGTCTGCTGAATATCATGCCCATGGATTTGATTACTATTCTATGAAGTACTAGTCTGCAATTATTTCTTGATTGCTTGTTCCTTACCCGTTGATCCTAAATGACAGAAGTTACCTACCACTTCAACATCTAATTGTCAGTTCTAAGTCTAGTTGTACCTATTGTCATTATCTCGATTTGTTTATATTTAATTTTAGTCCCATTTTTACACTATGCTCCTTGATTTTTATATCCCAAAACTCATGTATTCTGATTTCTGCGTGACTTTAGAGAATGGTTCCCTATGTTATACATGAACACATATATAGTAACATACATAATACTAATAGTAAGCTAAGGCCATCATCAAAAAACAAAAGTGTAAAAGCACAAAAACAAATATCTTAACAAATTTAATAAGTGTTCCTTTAAGTCATTTGTAAATATGTTGAATATTCTTGGGCCAAGGACAGAGAAAATTCTGGGAAAGCCCCACAGTTATTTCTTTTCAGGATGATGCAAAATATCTTCTGAGTGTGCTTATTCATTTAGTTAAAAACCTACGGTGTTGCTATATCTTCTATTTCACTTTATCCATCTGCCCACAAGGATATCATGACAGAATCTATAACATGCTTCAGTGAAATCAAGATATACATCATTCACAGCATTCCCTTGGTCTACTAAATTGATAACTTTGCCATAAAAAGGTCTGCCATCCACCCTATATCTAGTTATCTTGCCCAAATTTAACTCCTTAATTATTGGGTTTTTATATATGTATTGGAATGTCATATTTATTGAAGTCAAAATAATTCTGTGCACAACATTTCTACAATCTGTATACATAGTTATCCAATTTTTAAAATATAATTAATTTTACAATGAAATTCTACTTCATTATTTTCAAAATGCTTATGGATTAGTAATTTTAAAATCTGATTTTTGTTATCAGACTGACATCCCAAATTCACTATTCTTCATTTTGAAACTTTCTTCATACATTCTTCAAGATTTTTCAGAAAAAATCGTTCAGAATCTTATCAGAATCTTATTAGTTGGGATGCACTCAATCCTGCCCAGGAGAAGTGAATTTATTCAGTCAGTAAATGTTCAATAATTTCTATCAAAGTTGGGCTAGAATCCCTTTAACCTGCACTTCTAGTAGTTCATTGGGATACATGCCATCTTCTCAACAAATTCAAATTTAAAACAGTTCATTGTTTTCTTATCTGAGTTCTGGTAGAAATAAGCAGATGTGATCATGAAAATATATGAACCATTTAAACAAATAAACATTTCTCAATATTTGCATATCAAGTTGGTGGATTATATAACATTTGAAGGGAATGCGGATACTTTTTCCATCATCTGTTTTCCCCGGTGAACATTATAACCTTGGATTTATAATGATTTAAAAGATGATATGTGCAAATTAAATTTAGTAGATATTTGAAGCTATTAAGAAAATAGATGATAGAATTATTTTTGCCCATACTTTTGTGATATGTATAATTAAATGTGTCAGTAATTTAAATATCTTTAAAAATGGTCCCTAAATGTCAGTTTTGTTGAATAAGTATTTACTTAGATAAATGGAATAGAAGGCAGGTGACTTCTTTTTAATTAATAGTGATTTGAGTATATTGCTGTCTGCTATAATACAACCTCAAATATGTGCTTTTGGAGTATACATATTCTAAAAGCATATATTTGAAGTTGTATTATATATACATTTTATAAAAAGAAGCAGTACTTAGATAAGGTTAAGGAATTCTTAAACAATTATGAAACTCACCTGTCTCCAGATTTCCAACTTCTCTAAAATATGAGTAGTTCTGAAGAAAAAAAGGCTATATTTTCCAGAAATCCAGAACTATTGTAGGAAGCGTCTTCCTTTTTTACCTTCTTTAAAATGATGCTTACTATATGCATTTTATAAGGACTTCTATTACAAATTCAAAATCTGCTGTCAAGTTCATTAAGGCATCTTTTAAATTCATTAAATATTTTTGACTGAACATTGTAGTTCTGATATAAGCACAGGTTTCTTTAAAAAAAAAATCAGTTATTTGCAAATCAGTCCTACCACAGGGAATCCTGTGCACCTGAATTTCCAGAGAGACAGATAGAAAAACCCAGATTAAGAATTCATATGGGAAGGGTAAAGGGATTACAGATAAGCTGTAGAACATGGGATATGAATAAAAGAAATATTGCTTTTTTAGATAGAGACTGGTGATTTTTCAAACAAATGTAAAACCAACTTAGTCCAGAAATGCTTTGTTATATGAAGGCATTCTAATTATAGAAGGAGTATAAATTGGTCCAAGAGGTACAGATTCCAGTTTGAGTTATCTTTTTCTCTTCTTCTTTCTTTTTCTCTTTTACCGTGCACATTCTCATGCAGAATTATTATTGATTCAAGTTCACTATGAGGCAAAAATGGCAAGCTTTGCTAAGTTGCTAAGTTTTTCAACCCATGGTTGCCATGCCACATCAAAGCTGATTAAGCCTTGCTTGTTCATTGCCCCTTTGCTCTGAGTTACCAGAAACAATGACCACAATCCATTGCAAGTGCAGATCCAGAATTTTGGAGGACAGCTCTCATTAGCATGTGATGCCTTGGGGCACTAGTCAGGTCCACTGTTACAGGAAACTTGCCAAGTTGAGTTAACATAAGCCATTGTGTCAGTCTTCTCTCTAGAGTGTCCCTTATGGCCTAACCTGCACATTTATGTGGCGTTCAGTGCCTTCCCTTGTTTGGCAAGAATATTAAGATAATATATTTGCATGCTTTTACAAGCAGTGAAGCCAAGAAGGTTTATTATTAGTCACACACCTTGAATTGAGTGTCCATAGCAATGCATGCCTCAATTAGAGAAAAGCATTTCTGGCAAACAGTTCAATTATTGTGGTTTCTCCCAATGTTATTATTGCTCTTATAAAACAAGGTTGCAATCATATCAGTGGGCAAAGTGCTTGACTTTCCAGATTGATACCCAATTAAAGTAATTCATCCATTTTTTTTGTACAATTATTTCTGTGCTGTTTATGCCATCTCAATGTTCGAATTGAAGGAATGGAAAAACAGCTCCTATGCCATTTTAGTTAGATATAAATGGATTATTTTTAGTCCTCAGATGTGAGATACGAATATAAACAAAACAGAGCAATTAGTTAATGTAAACTTTCCATTCATGCTATTTCATAATGTGCGTTCTTGGCTTATTAATTAAATTTTGTTCAGAAAAATCCTTGTATAATAAACATTTGTTACATAACAGAATAACAGAGTTGGAAGGTCCTTGGAGGTCTTCTAGTCCAACCTCCTTCTCAGACAGGAAACCCTATACAGTTTCAGATAAATGGTTGTCCAATCTCTTATTTAAAACTTCCAGTGTTGGAGCATTCACAACTTCTGGAGGCAAGTTGTTCCACTGATTATTTGTTCTACCTGTCAGGAAATTTCTTCTTAGTTCTATGTTGTTTCTCTCCTTGATTAGTTTCCACCGATTACTTCTTGTCCTGCCCTCAGGTGCTTTGGAGAATAGCTTGACTCCCTCTTCTTTGTGGCAACCCCTGAAATATGACACTACTGTCATGTCACTCCTATTCCTTCTTTTCAGTAAACTAGATATACCCAATTCCAACAACTTTTCTTTATATGTTTTAGTCTCCAATCCCCTAATCATCTTTGTTGCTCTTCTCTGCATTCTTTCTAGAGTCTCAATATGTTTTTTACACCGTGACAACCAAAATTGGATGTGGTTTTCCAAGTGTGGCCTTACCAAGGCATTATAATGTGGTATTAACACTTCACCTGATCTTGATTCTATCCCTCTGTTGATGCAGCCTAGAAATGTATTGGGTTTTTTGGGCAGCTGCAGCACACTGCTGGCTCATATTTAAGTGATTTTTATTATATATATATATTTATTATACTATTTAGTTTATATAGCACTTTAAAGGCTTTGGTCACATTTGAATATTTTGCAAAGGTGAATTTGGAAGAGATAATTTGGGAGAGATGTTGTAGCAGGAAGCTACTTTCAACCAGTCTGTTCAAACTGTTTCTTTCTAAATCAGTTTTCTTTGAAAGAATATTTAAATTTTAAAGAAATTAGAGCACATTTTAAAACATAACCTTTATTAATTGCCTTTTCTATTTCTTAATAAATTAAGTAAAAGTCTTAAGGTCAAAAACACATGAGTCCAGGAAATAATTATATAAATAATCAGATTTTCATGGGAACTAAATTGTTTAGTTTGCTTTAACTATTGTAATTAAAATTTTCAATAGAAAGTGATTTAAAAAACACACAATTCTTGAATACTAGCTATAATGTTCATTTTGGGTCATTTTCTAATTACCTTTTTACATATTCACTTTGAACACAGCCTGTCTTTAATAATTAATTATGTTCTGTATTCTGCTGATTTCTTGTATACATTTGGAGAAAAATGAGAGCAGTATAGATTAAGCATATAGCATACAATATGCAGCCTTTAGGAATGAAGTTGTGTTTTTTAAGCGAGCTTTTAATTTGTGAAGGATTCTAACAATTATTTTTAGGTACATTTTTTATTAGCCATAGTATGCATTTTATTTATTTCATACATGCCTTGTTTTACAGGTCAGTCGCTAACAGACATACTGAGAACATATCTATTTAACGCTTGATAATTACTATCAATGAGAGAGGAAGTGTAATCTGGTGAGTTTTGGGGACTGAGCGTATTTAAAAATATTTAAATAAGCACAAAAGTGTACTGAATCAAGATGTCGAAGATTGTAGAAAACAGGATAATTCCCTTACAATTCTACTGCTTGCAATAACAACGAAATTATAATTATAGAAGTTAAATAGTAGGTCTTCCTCTGATGCAGGATAATTTGTATGACCCTAAATCTTATATAGGTTTTCATGTGTCTGAAGTAAACTTGGGATACTTTATAGACTAATAGTATCTAATAAACAGTCTGGAGTACTGCTGACATGAATCTCACTTGACCTTTAAAAAAAAATGTGTGTACCTTACAACATATTTCATTAGTACCATAATTTAATTGTGAATAAAATGGATAATCAAACTTGAAGCTTCCAGTGTTTCCATGTATAGACATTTCCTCCTTTCCATCTCAGAATTATGTAAATTTGAATTTATATAAGACAGTGATGGCTAACCTTTTCCGGACTGAGCACCCAAAGTGTACACACACGTGAATGTGCACCTGCCAAACCCCCCAAATGGAATGCGCGCACAGCCTCTGTGCATGTGTGCACCCCCTGCATGCGCCCTTCCCCCTGTGCATGCGCACATGCCCCCCGTGCACATGCCCTGCCCTGTGCATGCGTGGCAGAGACCTGCCGACCAGCTGGTTGGCGGGAGGCACGCGTGCATGTGCAGTGGAGCTGAACTGAACTAAACCCACAGAGAGGGTGCTGAGTGCCACATGTGGCACCTGTGCCATAGGTTCGCCATAAGACATTCTTCTTCCTTCTCCACTTATTTTTCTTTGCATGTAATGCATTAGAAGTAATTTCCTAGGAAGGATTTTTGAGAACTATTTTAAACAGCTAAATGTAGCAATCCTTGCAGAAACCCTTATTTTGCTTTCTTATCAGGGAAGATATATGAGGACCATCCTAATTTTTATACAGCTTATTAAAATTTTAAATTTGTGCATAAATTTTAAATACATGCTTTCATATTTCCTCTAAGGTACTCCTGTTTTAATATTCTCCTCTTTTTCTCTGTCCTCAGATGAGAACAGAATGTATCATACTGTAACTTTTCCAAAGCTAATTCTGTTAATAGCTTTTCAAAATGTTTTGATGTCCATTTATTTGAAACTGAACAGTTTTGCAAAGATTTAAAGAGTTGAGAATGTGTCGATCATTTTTTTTAGAAATGTTAGCTTATTGTATAAATTATTTATTTTAAAAAAATCAGTATCTGTCCTGTATGTATGCCAATAATATGCATATTGTTTAATTATAATCGATTAAATACTGATAGGCTTGCAATATAAGGTGATTTCTCACATATCTTTTTCTAATATATGGGGAAAGTATTCTAATCTAGGAAACAAAATATTTAGTACTATAGTATAAATTATAGTAGCAGCCAGTTAACTGACAAATGGTGTCGCTCTTTTAGGTTGCTAAACCTTGCCAGGAAAATTGCAGGGACTAGCCGAGGCAGTTACCAGGAGTCAAAAACTGACTCAAAGTCACAAATTTTAAAAAATGATACCTGTACAAACTATATAAACTGTTCTAGCTTCCTTACATCTTTGGAAATCATGTTTTTTATTAATGTTGAAAACCTTTTGTTTATTCGTGACAGCTCAGACATGAGCACTGCGAGTAACTCTCTGGCACGAGAGTTTTTGTCCGATGTTAGCCATCTTTGCAATGCAGTGGACCAAAGGGTGGAAGCCAGGGAGGAAGAGGAAGAGAAAACACACATAGCTGCCCTTGGACATTACCTTATTCAAGGTCGTGGATTCATTTTGCTTACTAAACTTAATTCCATCATTGATCAGGTAAATGTTGTTTTCACATTTGTCAAAATAGGATGCATTTAGCTGGAAAAATATCTATTTGAGTGAAAAAAATATGATACATATCCTTCATTGCACTTACAGTATAATTATAAAGAAGATTAACTAATTGGGATCACTTTCATATTCTGTTTTGAAATTGGATTTTTATATCAGCCAGGATCAGGATGACAGATGCATTTTACAATCTTATTGGTCGTATTTTATGGTTCACACAAAAGCCTTCCATTGGGACAGGGCTGTCAAACTCCCGGCCCGCGGGCTGGATGCATCACAGGCTGGCCATACTCCACACCCAGTTTAGCAAAGGGGATAAAAGTCCTGATATGCCATGTGACACCGCCGTGATAACATGAGTTTGACGCCCCTGCATTAGGCCAACATTGTAAGATAGAAACTAGTGCTGTAGCTTTTAGCCACTGTACTAATAATGTAGGACATGGTGGGTATTTTACCCACATGAAGTAATCAGATATGAATGATTTGAAGGATAGGATCTCTTTCCAGCCAGTTCACTCATAGGTTAACTAAACTTGGTAATTTTTTCATAATACATTGAATCATAAATTAAGTAAATAGGCAGGTTTAAATTTCTTGCTATTTAAAAATAAACCAGAGTTGCAATTTATCAATTTAACCTGGTGTGGAAATGCAGACAGTACAAATTTAATAACCTGATTAAGCCATTACTGTCTTAGACAATATTACTTCTATTTGTTATTGTTTTATTTTTGTGGCTATACAATATTTTTGCAGTTATATGTCTGTTTACCTTGGTGTTGTCACACTAATGGTATTTCTTTTCCAAATTGGTTATTTCATTTACCATTTTAATGTGAATATTAAACCGGATTTGGAGACAAGGCAAGAACCCATTATATTCCTAGTATTTTCTGGAATTGATTAAGCTAATAAAAAGAAAAATCTGTCCTGGGGCCAATCTATCCAGAGATCAAAGAAAAACCTGATTGAAATTGATGTAGGCTTCAGTATCATTTAAAAATAACTGGTAAAAATGATCACGGTATCTGTTGTCTCACTGGATTAAATAGAAAGGTAAAGGAGGGCACCCCTATATTACTAATGTACAGGTTAAAAAGGGCGTGCAATAAAACTGAATTCTGTGAAGCAATTGCCATAGTAAAATACGGTAGTCCAAAAATGTTATGAAACAGTACTCCAAACTTCTGCCAGCTGTTCTAAAATGTTATTGTAAATTTAGCTGTGTTGAAATCTAAGGGGAAGTCTAAGGAACACATTGATTATGTAAGGCATTTCCAGTCTTAAAGCCATACCTTAGGTTAAATTGAAAGAACTAGAGAAAAATCTTGAGAGATGGAAGAAAGAAAATTTCTCAGGATTAGAGCTCAATTGAATTACAGGTAGTCCTCAATTTATGATTGGTCACTTAGTAACTGTTTCTGACTGACCTGAAAAGGGGGACTCCATTGCAGTTATTACTTTGAGGATTACCTGTAACTTTTTTCACTTCAGGTTAAATGGTTAAAATGTTAATACAGAATGCTGTAAATTGGTATTAGAAGCTTTGGAAAAAAAAACCCCAATAAATCTTTAATCCAGGTTTGATTATGAATGTATGGTAAATTATTTTTCAGAATTATCCCAAAATCATGAGTTTTTGTTTCTTTAATAGGAGCTTACCTGTCGAGAAGACCTTCTTACTCTCCTTCTATCGCTTCTGCCACTAGTATGGAAAATACCTGTGGAGAAAGAAAAGGCCATAGGTAAATTCTCTGTAATCTTGATGCATAAATTTAAAATATGTTTTATAATTATAAGTTGAAATACATTTTTCCAGATAAGTGATCATCTAAAATTTCTGTGCATATAACCATATAAAAGCAAGGTTGTTTAATAGGTATCGTAGAGCTTTTTTACAATTGTATTCTACATCTCTCCATTGCCTTATAAAATGTACTTTTTAAAGTGCTTCATAAATATTCATGACAACTTGGAAAAATGAAGAGTCATATATTGTAGACAGGGTACTGAACCGAGTTGTGTCTGAAATTAAACTGAGGGGTTTGTTTAGCTTTGATTTAAAGAGTTCTTATTCAAAGTTTGGCATCAGTTTTTGTGTTCAAGGGCTAATTTTTGTACTACAGCTAGTTTCATTAAATTCTTTTCCCAAAATAAATAATCTGTAGCATTTCATATTTAAAAACTATAGTTCTTGTTATATATAACCAGAGAAAAAAAAGAAAATGGATTTGGTCAGGACACTTTTGAATTAGCTAGATAGATTATATTTATTACAAGGTGAATCTTAATAACATCCATTTAGATCATTCTAAAAACATTTAGGTGCATATATGTTGTTGACAGTTAGGTTTTGCCCTCTGTGTGGCAAGTCTTTAAAGATCTTTTAAGTAATAGGTTGGCCATATAAATTTACATCTAGATGATACTGTATGATGACACAGTTGTTTCTCAAGCTGTGAGATTCTAGTATCAATTGAAATAACCTTCCTGTTTTCTTATAGATTTTAATCTGCCCTTCTCTGTTGAAATATGTTTGACCAAAGAGACAACCCTAAGTTCTCTGAAACCTACTCAGGAAAAACCAAATATAGGAGAAAATGTTCATCTGTCTGCTCAGGCTTCTGGAAAGCTAAATTCTTCATGGAAGAACAGACGCCAGCGCAAAACTACTCATCGATATTCTGTGAGGGATGCTAGGAAATCCCAAATCTCCACCTCTGATTCAGAAGGCAATTCAGATGAGAAGACTAGCGCTATGATAAGGCACAGGAGACCACAGCTTCTGCAGCCTTTTCCAGCAAATCAGTCTAAAGAGCAATCTGTAACAAGTGGATATAACTTTCTAGAATCTGAAATGGTCCAGAGCTGTAACTATGGAAGGGAGAACTCCCAACAATTCATTCCAGTTCAAGAAGGTATTGTTCAGGCTTCAGATGAGTCAGTTACACCATCTGCCACTTATCTAGATAACTCTCCCTTTGATTTGTGTCATATCTTACTGTCCTTGCTGGAAAAAATATGTAAGTTTGATATTGCATTGAACCACAAGTCTGCATTGACAGCCAGTGTGATAGGCACTTTAACGGAATTCTTGTCTAAACTTGGAGATTGTTATAATATAAATAATGCTGCTGAAAATGAAGCTGTTTCATCAAGTTGGACAGAAGAATCAGTTGCTCTGGTTCAGAGAATGCTTTTTAGGACGGTGCTGCATCTTATGGCAGTGGATGTTAATGCTGATACTATGCCTGGTAATTTGAGAAAAAATCTTACTGATTTACTTAAAGCAGCCTTAAAAGTGAAATGTATTCTAGATGCACTATTTATTCCTTTTCCTTTAAGATCGCAAGGAACTTTACAAAACGTATTGCAAGTTAATCTTTTCTCACAGAATCGCCACAGATTCCTTCTTTTGCCCGAGTTCATAGAAGGAGTTCTGCAAATTCTAATCTGCTGCCTTCAGAGTGCAGCCTCTAATCCAATTTATTTTAGCCAAGCAATGGATCTAGTTCACGAATTCATACAGCAGCAGGGTTTCAAACTGTTTGAAACCACAGCACTCCAGATGGAAGGATTATGCGCCAGGGGCCCAGAGGTTAACACAGAAGCGTCAGAGTATCTCAAAGCGCTCATCAACAGCATTATGAAAATAATCAGCACTATCAAAAAGGTGAAATCGGAACAACTTCATCAGTCTGTGTGCACGAGAAAACGGCACAGGCGGTGTGAGTATTCTCACTTCATGCATCACCACAGAGATCTCTCAGGATTGCCAGTTTCTACTTTTAAAAATCAAGCTTCTAAGAGTCCTTTTGAAGAAACAGCTGATGGGGAAGTTCATTATCCTGACCGGTGTTGCTGTGTTGCTGTTTGTGCTCACCAGTGTCTGAGATTGTTGCAAAAACTTTCTCTGAACAGTACGTGTTTTCAGATCTTAACTGGAATCCATAATGTAGGCATATGTTGCTGCATGGATCCTAAATCAGTAATTAGCCCCTTGCTTCATTCCTTCAGATCACAAACATTCAAAAATTTTCAGCCACATATATTAAGCATCCTTAATAAGTTTATTTTAGAACAACTTGGAGGATTACAAATTTCTCAGAAAGTGACACATGCCTCTTGCAACATCTGTAGCATTGACTGTGATCAACTTGCAGAACTTGATGACTTCCTACATGGGAATGCTGCTGAAGTATCAGCGTCAAGTTCATCAGCTCCATACAGGTTTCAAGGAATTTTGCCTAGCAGAGGATCTGAAAATATGTTTCTGAAATGGGATGCCTTGGAAGCATATCAGAGCCTTGTTTTTGAGGATGATGACAAACTGCGTTGCATGCAGATTGCTAGTCATATTTGCAGTTTGATCCAAAAAGGCAATGAGATTATTCAGTGGAAGCTGTACAATTATATATTCAGCCCAGTGCTCCAGAGAGGTGTTGAGTTGGCTCATTACTCCCAACAAACTGGTGCAACTACTGCTTTTATTCAAACAAGTGGCTATCAAAAAAGATGTCTGCCTCAGGAAGTCCTTCAGATCTACTTACAGACTCTACCAATACTGTTTAAATCCAGGTTTGTTCATTTTGTTCATTGTGGAGGGGATAAATATATTTGGCCAATTTCTTCCATACATCTTCTTGGCATAATAAAATTGGAAGCTAAGAACGTAACTGGTGATAGTAAAGGAAGATGAGTAAAGATCGGCAAAGTCATAAATTCTTACTCCTGGATAGCTCCCATTTTAAATTGGCCTTGGATTAAACTTCTTAAGGTCCTACTAAGGAAATTATATTGTTGTTGTATTTACAAGATTATATTCCATACTAGATTTACATAAATGCCCAATTTTGGAATTTATTTCTACACTAAATCTATATGAGGCCACATTTATTTTCTTCTCTCTTGACAAATCTTGCATCTTTAAAGATAAATAAGCACATATGTTTTCAGATAGTTAAGGTCCTGCCAAAAGACCTCCTCAATGCTCTGAAAAACTATTGCTTCATAGAAAAATCAGCTCTTGTATTATTTGGAAATATATAAGCCCATATTCCATAATTCCCACAGTATATGTTCAAGACCAAAGTCTAGTATTCTGATAAAAGTTTGTATGTTACTATGCTTATTGCATCCCACTTCTCAGTTGCTTTTTTCATGTATGTTATTAAAAATGTAGCAATCAGTTACCAAAGCTGTGCTTTGAAATATGAATAGCATAGTATAGCATAATTTGGCAGCATAGTACATGCTTTGGATTAAAAGATCCAAATTCAGTTCTTGTCATCTCCAAGTATGGAATAGCTGCTGACTGAATCCTTTTCTTCTTCCCACTAGATTATCCTGTACTAACTACAAGAAACTATATATTAATGAAAAAATGTTTGTAAAGGAATTTAGAAGTTTAGCGTTAATAAGCCAACCCCCAATAACATATGGCATTATAGTAAATTATTTCTCTCTCTCTCTCTCTCTCTCTCTCCCTCCCTCCCTCCCTCCCTCTCTCTCTCTCTCTTTCATTTAGTTGATAACAGTTTAAAATATTTTTTTTCTCCACAGAATAATACAAGAATTATTTTTAAGCTGTAATGGAATAAATCAAATAACTGAATTAAACTACTTGGACAGTGTGAGAGCATACTCATTGAAAGTATTTGAAACATTAATATTTTCCCTTGGAGATCAGCAGACAGATCAATTGATGCCAGATGTGGATGGTTTGGACAGTGAAGACAAAGTGCCTGCCTTAGACTTGGATGCTTCTGTTCATAGACAGCAAATGGTTTCTGATGTGCCTCAGAGCCTAAGTAAATTTTATGCTGGGCTCAAAGAAGTGAATCCGAAAAGGAAGAAATCAGTCAGTCAAGATGTTCACCTCAACATGATAAACATATTTCTCTGTGTTACTTTTTTATGCGTAAGTAAGGAAGCAGAGGCTGATCGAGATTCAACAAATGATTCTGAAGATACTTCAGGTTATGATAGTACTGCTAGTGAACCTTTCAGCCATAAGCTTCCATGTCTGTCATTTGAAAGTTTGACTCTACCTTCCTTGGAACATATACACAGGGCAGCAGATACTTGGTCAATGTGTCGTTCGATCTATTTGTGTAATGCAGTATTCCAAAGACAATTCCATAGACTTGGTGGTTTTGAAGTATGTCACAGATTAATAGCCATGATTATTGAGAAACTTGGCGTGAAAGAAGAAAAGGAAGAAGGTATGCAGGAGAAACCTACTGAATTCCTTTTCAAAAATGGCTCATCGCAGTTGATAGTGAACAATGGGAAAGGGCAGTCGGACAATAATACTGATGGAAATCTTGACAATATAGGTCAACAGAAATCGATCTCTCACCAGCATTCAGATGCAGAGCAAGCTTCGACTGATGGCACTGCAGAATCAAAACATGTCTTAATGCAAGAGAATGACTGGTCGCTGCACGGCATAAGACTTTTGGAAGCTCTGGTGGCAATTTGTTTACACAGTGCAACTAATTTCCAGCAGAAGGCTGAAATGGAGTCTCTTCAGGTATGTGCCATTAAAACCTCATGAAATATTGACAATCCTGGTTCTAATTGACAGATGCTTTAGAAAGTGGATTAAAAAAGCCAGTTGTTTGGCATGTTGAAACAAGTATCTCATGACAAGCAGAATTTATAAGTTTAATGAAGTTTACCAAATGTATCAGAATGACAGAATGGCATTTCTCAACTCTCCCCAAGCCCCACAATCCATGCCATCTATTGTGCTGTGAGGTCTTCACATTCTTGAACAGCTTTGCGGAGGGGAGGGGCTGAGTGTAGTGCAGAGTTTGTGGCAAAGATAAAACCAAGGGGAAAACCTGTGTGAATAATAAGTGCAAGTAATTTGGATGAGTTGCAAGAATATAATTATAAATGGACAGCTGAGAACCAGCGTTTAAAAGGGAGTGTAATTCCTTTTAATAAGGTAATCCTGAGGAGATAGCAAATAATAATACAAAAGAGAACTAATACAAATAACTATCAAAAATGGATAGAAATATATTTCCATAAAGAAGTCAATGAGAGCAAAATAAAAACTGCCAAGGGATAAGAAGTGTACTTTCCAATTTCTGATGTAGTGGAAATTGTAGTATCCCTTACTCAAAATTAATACAATAACTTTGTAACTTTGTAGGGTTTTTAAAAATGAAACCATGTATATTATATTGGAATGCAACAAAGATATTTAGTTGGAAATAATAATTGTAATGGGAGCACAGCATATAAAAAAATCCTTGGAGAAATGAATGTTGATTCTTGTTTTCAGCAACAGTTTACCATAGAATGCAAATAAGAGAAGAAACTGTAGTTGGTTTTGATAGCATTTCCATGAATTAAAAGTGAATAATTATTTGTGCTTAAATTTAGAACATTTGTGTGGAAGATATATTACTTGAAATGAGGGAACAGTTTACTAAAGCTAGAGTAATGGAAACAGAGTTGGTGAAGCCTTTATTTGATTCTTTGCTTCGAGTTGCATTGGGAACATATTTTACTGATCTGGATCGTTCAGAAGAAAAGAAAGAAAAGGTATAACTGGCTCAAATTGCATGTTTCTTATTGTTTGTTTACTTGTCCCAGGCCCTGCAGTTATGGGGTTGCTCTTAGGCATATTACCATCCTCTTGAAATGGGTAGCATACATATTCTAGCTGAGCTACTATTGTAACTTTGAGTAACTTCCACGATTTCTACAACAATTTGATTCTTCTTTCCTGTTCTTTTTAAATACAGTCTCATTTTTCAAAAGTTTTGTAAATAGCTGGACCAGAATACTAGACTAGATAGGATTTTTAGTCTGATCTAGAATGTTTTTTTTTGGGGGGGGTGAGTATGCAAAACAACTGGGCAACCTAGGATGCATGGTGAACTAAAAGACTAAGCCAGAATGTGAATGTGAATTCCAAAAACTTACTAGTCTAAATGCTGCCTTCCCATTTATTTATTCTGCATTCCCCTGCATTTCTGTTTTGTCTGTTATATTCTTCGTACATTGAATGTAAAATATTAAGGAATGTAGGTACCTAATTGGAAGTGGGGGTTAGTATATTTAGATAGATATTTTCTATCCTGTTTTACCTGTCAATATTTCAGCATAGTTTTCAGTGCTATGAAGTCTAGAATCTATGAAAATAGACGGTAGTCTAATTTCTAATTGCACATTTTAAACTTCTGTAATGCCATGTCAGACCCATCAGTCTGAGAAGGAACCTGTGTCTCGGCCTGATGATATATCTGAAGAAGCTGATGAATCGCAATGCTATTGTTTTAAATTTTTTGCTGAAGAAAAAGGCTATGATGCTGATAGTGAAAGTAATTCAGATGACAATGAAAGCAAGGATGAAGGCAAGTACTTGAGCTCTGAGTAATCCCTTTTGCACTGAAATAGCAAATTGTAGAATATTTTTTCCATAGTTGATAATCCTAAGGTCCTTTAGGATATAGACCTGTTCAAGTGTTGTGTAACAGTTTTTAAAACTGACCCTATTAGACTTTCGCTCCTCCCACCTCCTAGTTCATCATTATAATTTGCTGTTTGAATCAGCAATTGAGAGGAACATAAAGACAACTACACCAGAGTCCTGGAAAATTCTGCAATAATGGTATTAGGAAAAAATAGAAGCAGTTACATTATTTCTTCCATTCTTGTTTGCTTCATAATTTTGTCACTCAAGAATACAACTTGAGTTTTTATTTTTTGTTTATGGGAGCTCCATGTTATAATCCAGTGGTCCCCAAGCTTTCTAGCTTTGTGGACCGGTGGGGTGGGGGAAGAGTATATGGTTCTGTGTGACCTGCAGGTGTATGTGCTCACACATGCCATGGGCACTCATGTGTACCGTGAAACTCTGTTTATGCGAGCAGCGTAATCTCTATCACTCTGGTTACAAACTGGCTGTGGCCCAGAACCGGGCCATGGCCTGGGGATTGGAGACCTCTGTTACAAACCTTATGTGGTGTTTTTTTAGTACAATGCAACCCTTTATAAACTCTCACTCAAATTGACATAACAGGGTTTGTAAGCAGCATTATTAATGAAGATGTAAATAAATAAATAAAAAGCCATCAAAATAGTCAACCTATTGTCATATAATGTACAATGCCTCTGTATCTAATTAACTCCATTTCTAAGGCCAGACATACATTGAATATGAGTGCATATGATTTACCCTTCACATTTCACTGAGAGTATGCTACAAATGGATTTGGGACTTTGGACTGTGTAGAATATTTGATTTCTAGTCATCTATTCTATTGTCAAATACCGTATTTTTCGGACTATAAGACACACCCTTTTCCCTCAAAAAAGGGGCTGAAAATCTGGGGCATCTTATACACTGAATACAGCAAATTTTTGCCTCCCGAAACCCCACGCCCTTCACCAAAATGGCCGTGCAGAGCCTGTAGGAGACTTTCAGAGTGCTCCTGGGGGCTGGGGAGGGCAGAAATGAGTGAAAAATGGGCCATTTTTTGCTCAATTTCCCCCCCCCAGCCCCCAGGAACACTCTATAAACCTTCTAAAGGTTATGAATGCAATTTATTTTGACAAAAAGCTTTTTTGGGGGGCCTCCCCATCCCCCAGGAGCACTCTACAAGCCTCCTAAAGGCTATTCATGCCTTTAAAAAAAAACTGCGAAAACGGGCTGTTTTGGGGAGGTCTTTAGAGTGCAAAAACTTTTTTTAATTTGCCTCTTTAAAACCTTGGTGCGTCTTATACTCCAGTTTGTCTTATACTCTGAAAAATATGGTAATTAACATTATTGTTGGGTATCAGGATAAGACTCACACACACAAAAAGATGGGTAGGGCAAACAGACTCTGAATAATGGAATTTCCATATATAATGATGTGCCTCTTTTTTTCCCCAGGAACAGACATTAAAAGAGAGCAAGGATGTTTTGGCTACTGCAGTGTTCCTAGTGATCTTGCTGAAAATATTATTCAAGGAGAATTGATATATCCTGAACTATGTATGCTGGAATTACATTTACTTTCTGTTGGCAGTCCGAGCCTAGAAGTGCTCACTCATGTTTTCCACAGCTTCTTGAAAGTAGTCAGGCTAAAAGAAAAAAATGCAACATTACTAATGGAACAGGTATATATCCTTGTGGCTGGATTCACACAACCCTGTGGCACAGACACAGCTTGACAAAATCCATCTATCCCAATCAAAGAAACCACATTATGGTAGTCTGGTTCAGACTCTCTTAAGCATTAAAACCAACTTAACAAAATCTAGTTGCCCAAACAAAGAGAGTAATGGCTTAATACAATGCCCCAGTTCACACAGCGTGCTACACTGCAAATTTGGAGGATTTGTGCTTGAAATTCAGTATTGCTGTCATAACTTGCATCTATTTTCCTTAGACAAGTTATCGACTTGTCCAAGCAAAATGGGAAGGAAAGCTTCTGGTGTTGTCAGGCAGGATTCTGGCTTTTCTCTCTACTTTGTTTGAATAAGCCAGCTGCCAAGTGAGTTCTGATTTTATATGTTTACCCTGTATGATTTGGACAGCCAATGCTGAATCGCTGTCACATTTATTCCTACTTTGCTTGGCTTGTCCAAGCAAATCAAGGGTGAATCTGGAGCATTGGTTTACAGATACTAAGCTGGATCACTGGGAGTACTTCCTCATGCTGCTGTAAAGAGCAGGCACCATTCCAAAATAGTAGAATTAAAAGTATGAGTGGCTATCTCAACTATAACAGATTTTAGAAATAATGCAAAACTCAACATTTTTCCTATTAGAAATATGGTTTAAAATTTGGTTGTTTTATTGTTTATTTCCAATGCATTGTTTTCTTTTATGAAGTGGGAAGAGCCTATCATTGTTTTATTTGCTAAATTAAAATTAAATAAAATTTATTAAAAGTATATTTCTTGCCCAAACTCTAAGCCTAGAGTTTTATTTTGGGAAGTCACACAAATTTATTAATTAAATTAATTAAAGGGGTCGCATCACTGCAAAATTTCAGAAGCCCAGTATTAAAACAATGATTGGCTTCTCACCACGTTCTGATCACAAACTATTTAATCCATTTTAATCCAGTTACGTTTTGGTTCATTTGAGGACATAGTTCAACATATTAGTGATGAAGAGTTTGATGCATAATACTTTACTTTAGAGACTGGCAGTAGGTTGTTTATGCTGTAAGAGTTGATGGAGAAATATTCTCTCTGTTGATGAGAACAAAAAAATAGCCTTTCAGTAACCATATTTAAGCTGTAAAAAATTTCTGTCTTGGGCTAGCAGACACTCGTTTTCATTGTCTGACTTTCTATTTGCAAAAGATGTTCACTTCACATGGAGTATAAATTTTAGTTGAGGTTCTGTTTTCCACTGTATCTCCTGTTTTATCAGATGATGTGGATAATTTTTGTTTATTATTTTATACATGGTTTTAGTTATGGGTTATGTTGTGTTAAATTGTGAACATAGTTAGAATAGAAGATGACCTATAAGTTGTTTTTATATTCATATTTCTGTCTGTTAATATATTGCTTGGACAGAAGAAGCAAGAGAGATATTCCTACAAAGCCTAGAAAAGAGGGGAATCAATTGACAATTTGAGGAACCTTCAGCATTTCAACTAGAGGAAACCTTCAAGGAATCCTTATCCTAAGGCTTCCATATCTCACACAATTGTCATTTTCTGCCTTAAGAGAATAATTAGTTCCAATGACAAGGAAGGAATGTGTTAATCCAGGAATGGTTTGTTTCTGGAAGTGAGTCTTCTGGAACACTAAGTAATCCATTGTGTTCTAAATGTGTTCATAATGCTAATCCATGGGTTCCAGATCACAGATAACTTTTTTGTAGAAAGTTCACTTCCAAAAATTGAGAAAGCATCTCTGAAATCAGGCTGTTCCAGACCTGAAATATCCCATGAAACAGTGGGATGTCATTCAAATACCAGGTTAATATTTGGTTTCAAATTCCTCCTCCTGCTAACTAGAAATGATTGCTACTGCTAGTTTAACTGTCACACCTGGCCTTAGGGAGGACTTAAAGCACATTTAAAGGAGTTTGTTGTATAAGGAGTCAAATGACAATGCACATTGTCTTATTGTTCAGTTGGATGGCTTTATTGTGTTGGGTAAACAAAGTCACTGCATGTCTATATAGAGATTCTCAATCATCCAGGTCATGGTTTCCAAAGGTGCTTTTTCCAAACATCTTCAAGGAAAAACAAAGTCCAGCTGCTTTTTGAAAAAGTACCTTTGGGAAGTCACTGCCCAGGCTTATCTCATATCTAGTCATATACCCATCAACTTTACATTAAATAGCAACACAGACATTCTTAACAGGCATGGAAACAAGAGATTGGAAATAAATGTGGGAATAATGGATGAGGCCATTTGCTGTGAAAACACTGTGTTGATGGAGAATGTAGAATTTAGAGAAGAGGTGTGAACAAGAGCAAATTGTTTCACATGTTAGACATGTTTATATATCTAGACTACAGTCTCTGCATCTTATAACTTGGCAATGAGCTTGATAATGTGAAAACATAATTACGAACTTGAGGAAACAGGGCAATACAAAGGATTTAGTTAAAAAAACATTGGGGCTGGGGTTGTTACTCATTTAGCTGTAACATATTGCTGGACAGTACTTCCCTATCACTGCTGGATATTTTATTAATTCATGATGAGTATAATTTATTTTATCTTGGTTGGTTTTTAGGGAGCTGTAAAGAGCCTTCTGGGAGGATTCCTCCATGTATTGACACAAACAGATTCCTGTTTTCATGGTGAGTTGTATATAAAAATTGATATTTCCTTTTGATTTGCTTTAACACTTGGCAGCTACTCTCATGTTCCTACTCAGTGACATATTTTCAATATATTCTAATATGAGCACAGTCTAGCAAAGCTAGACAGGTTTATGTGAGAGAGCATTACAGTAATAAGATAATTTCTTAATAAAATACTGAGATTTAATTGTGCTTTGTTTTGTTGGATTATATACAGCTTTTGTCTGTAAATGAGTATTTAATGTAACTTCATATTTGCCCCAGGATAATGATTAGATTGAGTGTAAACTGTCTTTCCAACTCTCTCCGTCTTGATCCATATTCTAATGGGTTTCAGAAGAGAACCAGTTTTAATCTTCAATTTTAAGAAAGATGTATAACCATGAGAGGGGAATCATCACTCTTAGGTAATAGCCTCTATTATATTAGGTACAGAATCAATAACATTTTGTATTGATTTTTTTTCTGGTTTGATAAATCTCTTCAGATAAATAGGTAGATATTTTAAAACTCATATAAGGAAAATGAAATAAATGACACTAATTCAAGAAAATTGATTCGTATATATTGTCTTCATAATATATGATTTACTATATAAGCATGTGACTTCAGTTGCATGTCTTAACTGGGAAATTACATTTTGCATAGATTATTTTACTTATTCTCTGGAAACTTTTGATTTTGCTTCAGTTCTACTTATTTTAGCATAGGTTTGGGTAGAGTATAGGTATGAAGCTATCTAGCTTTCCTCACAACATTGTTTAAGATAGAGGGTCTATTAGTGTCTCCCTCAAGGCGGGGGAAGTATCTCAATCTATATCACATTTGAGGTGAAAACTAATATCACTTATGTAGTTCCACAAGCAAAAGATGCTGAATATAATATTTAGTATTATTTGTAGCTATTGGAAATTGCTTTGCCTTTGTTATTCCTAATATAACCCAAAGGGTTTAAAATACATGTGCCCTTTTTTATGTCATCACTATGGCACCATATTTGTTTACATTTTTACATTGCTATGGTGTGTGTGTGAAATCTTCTAGAGCAGTAAGTCTTTGCGCTCGTGATTACACACCACAAATTGTAGCAGTGAACAAACAGCAGATGGATATGAAGCAAGATACTTCTTCCTTAATCACAAGTCTATGTAGTTGTTTTCAGTTATTTCCTCTGATGTAAGGGGAAAAAAATCTAGCATTGTAAGGATTGCTGTTGGGACAAATAAGAAAAGAAGCCTAGAAGCCACACTGAGTAGTTTATTAGATTAAATCTGTTGGATTGCATCCAATTTTTAACAGATTTAACAGAGTTTAGTATAATATGGAATAATATTTTAAAACCATGATTCTGCTTTTCAGAATGTCAGAAAATATTAGTGGATCTGCTGGTTTCTCTGATGAGCTCAAGCACATCTTCAGAAGAACTCACACTTCTTCTAAGGATCTTTTTAGAAAAAACACCTGCTACGGTAAGATTTTAACAATAAACGGAAGTACTTTGAATTGAAGTTAATTATTGATTTCATATCTGTGTTTTATTACTAAGATTGTCAAATTAGTATGTTATCCTTTAACTCGGGAATCCCCAACCCCTGGGCCGTGGCCTGGTGCCACGCCTCTGCCCTTTTGTAACCCAAGAGCACACCGACAGGCAAGTACGCATGTGTGTGCAGCTCTACTTGTGTAAGCAGCATGTTTGTGCGCACTGCTCCATTTGTGCAAGTGGCACATTTGCACGCTCAGCTCCATTTATGCATGTGCCTGCCGCTTGCACAAATGGAGCTGCACACACATACCTGCCACCTGCACCACACAATCCCTGCTCCCCCCCACATCTGTTCGCCAAGTGAGAAAGGTTGGAAACTGCTGCTGTACTGTCCCTAGTACCTCATAGGATCCCTGCTCCGGAGCTTGTCGGGTGTGAGTCCCTACTGGTGAAGTTGGACCTCAAGGGTCAAGTGGGTTTGCTGCTAACGTACCTGCCTCTCAACAGCGTTGCAGCAGCCCTCCCCTCGCTCCTCGAGTCGGTAGCCGAGCTAGCAATTGAGTTCCCCAGGCTTATGGTCCTGGGGGATTTCAATCTGCCTTCGCTCGGTGAACACTCTGATGGGGCACAGGAGTTCATGGCTTCCATGACAGCCATGGGCTTGACCTCTCGGCGGCTTTCGATACCATCGACCATGGTATCCTTCTGCGACGACTGCGGGAGGTGGGGGTGGGAGGCACTGTTTTGCAGTGGTTCTCCTCCTACCTCTCGGACAGGTCGCAGTCGGTGTTAGTTGGAGGGCAGAGATCGACCCCTAGGCCCCTAACATATGGGGTGCCGCAGGGTTCGGTCTTATCCCCCCTACTATTCAACATCTACATGAAACCGCTGGGCGAGATCATTCGGAGGCACGGGATAAGATACCACCAATACGCGGACGATACCCAGTTGTATCTGTCCGCCCCGTGCCAACTCAATGAAGCGGTGGACGTGATGAACCGGGACCTTGAAGCCGTTATGGACTGGATGAGGGCTAACAAACTGGTACTCAACCCGGATAAGACCGAGTGGCTGTTGTGTTTCCCTCCCAATAATTTGGCAGGTGTTCCATCACTCAGGCTGGGGGGTCAAACACTATACCCCTCAGACAGGGTTCGCAACTTGGGAGTCCTCCTGGACCCACAGCTGACCTTTGATCACCACCTGTCAGCTGTGACCAGGGGGGCATTTGCCCAGGTTCGCCTGGTGCACCAGTTGCGACCCTACCTGAACCGGGAGGCCTTCACAACAGTCACTCGTGCCCTTGTGACCTCAAGGCTGGAATACTGCAACGTGCTCTACATGGGGCTGCCCTTGAAGAGCATCCGGCGACTTCAGCTAGTCCAGAATGCGGCCGCGTGAGCGATTGTGGGTGCACCTCGGTTCACCCACATAACACCTATCCTCCGCGAGCTGCACTGGCTACCTGTTGATCTCCGGGTGCGCTTCAAGGTGCTACTTACCACCCATAAAGCCCTTCATGGTAGTGGATCTGGGTACTTGAGAGACCGCCTCCTGCCAATTACCTCCTCGCGACCAATTCGATCACACAGATTAGGCCTCCTCCGAATCCCATCAGCCAGTCAGTGTCGACTGGCGACTACGCGGAGGAGAGCCTTCTCGGTAGTAGCTCCGACCCTGTGGAACGATCTCCCCGTGGAGATCCGTACCCTCACCACCCTCCAGACCTTCCGCACAGCCCTTAAGATCTGGCTATCCCGTCAGGCCTGGGGTTAGATTGTAATCCGTCCCCACCCGAATGAATGAATGTTGTGTTTTATTTTTAATTATGTATCGTTATATGTTTTACTGTTTGTGTTCCCCCCCTATGGATTGTAAGCCGCCCTGAGTCCCCCCAGGGAAAAGGGCGGCCTATAAATAAACTTTCCTATTCCTATTCCTATTCCTAACTGAAATATATTAACAGTTTGCATAGATTTGGGCAAAAAAAAAATTGTTAGAAATTTAGGGGAAAGTAGCCAGGGAAGATAATTTGATGGTTTGAAAATAGTGCTGTTTTAAGATTATTATTATAGTTTAGGTTTGTTTCTTTGGCTGCATGGGTAAAGACCAATGATGGGAAGATAGCACATAGGTAAATCCCAGACATCCATTCACTGAACTGCAAACTGGCGAGCTCACTTCTTACTATACTTTCTAGATTTGCAGGATATCCTCTGTTTACCCTGCCATGCTTTTCTTCTGGGCAGGACAGTCCATATAGGGTTTATATGGCAATATCCATTTAGTACAATGGTTCTCAATCTTCTTCACCACGGACTCCCTTTAAATACATTTTGTGGTCACAGACCATGGCCATGGACCACAAGATTTAATTCAATATTTAAATAGTAACATTTTTTCATTTTAGTGGACCCCCCTGTGATGACATCAAGGCCCCCCCTAGGGGTCCATCTACCACAGGTTGAGAACCACTGACCTATTGTTTTATTTTCTCAGAATGCCTCTCTATTCTGTCTGAAGTTCAGAAACTCTGTTAGAAATAGATTATGCTTGAGGGTTGTACTTAATTTTGTAGTATGCGTCTATTAATTTCTTTTAAAAAACTTTTTAGAAAGTGAGCAGGAGCTATCAGCAAGCACATTGATACTCATAAATGTTGCCAAATATGTGGTATGATGACCCTTTGTTAATTATTTTGTTCATTTCTTTTAGGGTATCCTCCTTAAAGGAATCCTAAAGATTTTAGAGGCAAATACCAGGATGAGGCCTTTACAGCATATCGTATTTCCTTTGCACCAATTTCCAAGTTTAGGAAGCAGCCCTTGCCAAAAATCAGCCCCTACATTTGGCAGCAAAACTGTAGCATTACTAAGGCGAGCAAAATTAGTCCAATCAAAGAAAGAACCAGAGGGTGAGAGTTTGCCACACCATCTTCTCTCTCCATGGCATGTGGCTCCAATCCATTTACCTCTGGTGGGACAAAACTGTTGGCCACATATGTCTGAAGGATTCAGTATCTCGTTGTGGTTTAGCGCTGAATGTATTCCCAGAGGAAGCAGCTCCTTGGAGAAAGGCAAAAAAATGAAAAGAAGGAGCAAGTCACTAATATCACATGAAAGTTTTGATGAAGCAGGTAAGTCACACATGTAAAGCTGTGGAAATTATTAAAATTGACTGTTCCTCTGAGTGTTGAAGAGAATTAAACATTAAAACATTAAAACAATTATAAACTGCCAAAAACACAATATGTACTAAAAGAAAAAGAAATAGCATCCAAATGTGAAAAAAATTCAAAATAATGACAAGTGTCTATACCTTCCATACTTCCATCTCATTCTTGGGCAGACAGTCAGACCTTAAGCACCTTCTGGAAGGTCAAAAGGCTCAGGGTAAATCCATTCTCAGGTGGTAAGGTATTTCAGAGGACAGGTACCGTACAAAAAGGCTCATTTTCTGGGTCCCACAAAATGACAGGGACATTTGCTTAATTTTATATATTGCTTATTAATTTTGATGAGGGCTAAGATTAAGTTCTGTTATAACATTATTAGCTTTGAGGAAGCTAATTTTGGCACGGTTAGACTTTTTAATCAGTTTTTTGATGTATTTGTACTTAGTGATATAAAGATTTAAATTATCGGTACAAAAACCAAAACATTTCATTTTTGCTCAAAACCAGTTAATTGTAACTTTAAGTTAATACTTTTAATATTTTCATATATCACTGCCATTTGATCTGCTTGTTCTTTAATATTTTTCACAATTTTAATTTGATGTACTCTTTCTAAATCAGTTTGGATGAGGGTGTAAAAGTATAATTGGCCTTGCTTTGGAGGCATTCTCATTTTTTTTAATTGGCTCTCATTTTAAAATTTACATATATACTGTATATTTTAATACTTAGTAAAAAAAACACTGCAATAATTTCATTCTTTGTTACTTATACAATTGTTACGTTGTTACTTATACAGCTGTTGTAAACTTGTCTTAATTTTATCCAAATTATGAGAAATACGAAATGAAATGCTCCTGTGCATAATACTTGTGCATGTCTATAAGTTAAATTTAAAAATAAACCAAAGTTCCAGATTCTTCTCTTTTGTGGAATGATATTCTGATTAATGATACGCTTGGTTTTATCATTGTTATGTGTTACAGAAGAAAGCAAACCTGGATTTGATTACCTCAATTTGGGAGACAAACTTCTTGAAGATGGCTACCTTCATATATTTTCACTGGGCTCCAAAGCATTGATGATACAAGTCTGGGCTAATGTGAACTCAGGAGCTTTCACATTTCGGTACCATTATCTTGTTTTAGAGATGAAAAACATGCATTTGAACAGATTATTTATGCCTTTTATCATCAGGGATTTGCTACAACATCCAATGAAATGTTGCCATGTTCTGTACTTTTATGTACTCTGATTTTATCATATTGCATCGAGTTCAAACAATGAGTCAAGCACAATGTGTAAAATGATATTTCTGCTCAATCAATTTAAGTGGTTGCATTTGTGTTTTACTTGCCCTAGAAATCAGTTGGATGAAAATAGTGTTTTATAACATTAAAAATGTTGCATATACAATAGAGCTGCAGCTTCTAGAAAAATATGTTGGTCCATTGTTAAAGTGTATATCAGACTCCTGTGTTATGCCTTGATCAATAAAGCACATGATAGAACAACATAAGCAAAGTAGTATTGGGAAAGGGGTAACATATATTTTGAAAGATATTTTGATAACTTTTTAATGATTTTTCTCTTTTTTTATTTTCATAGTATGTGTATGGATCCAAATGATGAAATGAAAGCTGGATTATTAGCACAAGCTGAAACACCAGAGAATACCTTCCTTGTAGGCAAATGGCAGCATTTGGCACTAACCTACATTGAACAACCAGAAAAAAAGAAAAATATCCATGGAACTCTCTCTCTATGGATTTGTGGTCAGAGGTATGCTCTCCCAAGATTATAAATAATATACAGGTAGTTCTCAATTTACGACCACAATTGAACCCAAAATTTATGTTGTTTAGTGAGAAAATTGTAAAGGCAGTTTTGCCCCATCTCATGACTTTTTGCCACACTTGTTAAATGAATCATTGTAGTTCTTAATTTAGTAACACGGTTATTAAGCGAATCTGGATTTCCCATTGACTTTGTTTGTCAGAAGGTCACAAAAGGGGATCACATGACTGGGACATTGCAACCATCATAGGTATAAACCAATTACCAAGCAATGTAAACCATGAAACTATGGGGATGCTTCAATGGTCATAAATGAGAAAAATGGTCATAAGTCACTTTTTCCAGTGCTTCTGTATCTTAGAACTGTCACTAAATGAAATATTGTAAGTCAAGGACTACCTGTATACGTATAACTAAGGAGATCATGGGAAGCCTTGTCTATTCTTTTAAGATCTGAGTAAACAATAACATTTTCTTTGAAAAGGTTTTGCTTCTCATTCAAAAAGCTTTGAAGAACTGAAGAAGCTTCATGGATGAGAAGCAAAATGTTTCCAAAGAAACACCCCAAAAGTCTAGTGGTCTTTTGGAAAAAGCACCTTTGGGGCAACCATGACCTGGATGAGTGAGGATCACCAACTTTTCAAATGGTTTATAATTCTACAGGTCTTCAATAAAGGTTTGTTGACATTTAGACAGGGGAATATATTCCTCTCATAAAGAGGAATCATTCATCTCTGTCAACCATGGACCTGATTTAATCAACCAAGGGGCAAGAGATGAGGTCCTCAACTTTCCACATTCCACATTTTCAAGAGTCACAAACTGATGAGATTGGGACCTGCTGTAATTCTGACAGCTCCAATGCAATTTGTTTAGGACATGCCATTATATGTTATATTTCCTGTTCTCTGCTTTCTTGGTAAAGGGAATGCTGTACAGTACAATAAATTGCTTATTCTGTATAGCAGCAATGGACTCAGAGCAGTAACCTACTTTCACTAGTTGCAGAGTTAAGTGTTCAGATTCTGAGTACTGATGTACTCCATACACAGTCTGATCTATCGAGAGTCTCTCCACTGGCACTTGGAGCACTATTCGGTCTGTTTCCCTGGTAAATCAAGGTAATGATTTGGCTCCATGAAAAGGAAGAGATTCTTAAGAGGATTGTGGGCATTGGCATTGAAGGTAGTCAATGACTGCCTTAAGCAATGTCCTATTGCAGTTACAATGGTGATGAAAAAGTAACTGTGTCAAATGCATGCATTTGAAGTCTCTCTGTGTCAGTCACATATCATGTCACCACTACTACAGTCAATTATTACTTGTTGTCCTGTGCCTGATCTGTTCCCAACTCCACTCAGCATGGAGAAATGTGTTGATGAGAATTCACTGCTGCCAACTCGCCACGGCCAACTCTCAGCGGGACAACTCACCACAGCCAGATCACCATGGGGCAACTCACTGCAGGACATGAGTTACACTAATATTTTAAAAAATGGTGGAATAAAACCATTAAAGGAAGGATACAAAAGGAGTGACAAAATGAAATATGAATGACAAAAAAATAAAATATTTTTTAATTTATTTTAAATTTTTAAATTTTCCTGCATTGAATTATCATCCCATGGCACGTTAGCTGTGGCTGTGTCCTGCAGCGAGTTGGCTGTGTCAAGTTATCCCATTCCATGGAGAAATTGCCTAAAGAAGCAATCTCTTCCTGAGCTGCTTTTTGCAGTACTTCCCTAAAAAGTAGAGACTGCAAATTAACAGCGTTATGATTTTCGTTCGTTAATTAGAACTGCAGCTGCTGCCTGAAATTGGCCAGATCTTTAGCACACCAGGCAAACAGCAGCAGGCACAGGTACATTCCTTTCAGCGTGTATTCTCCATTGTGTGCCTGCTTACTTTCTTGTAATCCCTTCCTCTCTAATGAATATAAACACAAATATCAATTATTTTTCTTGCTAACTATTCGGTTACAAAGACTGGTGGAGTGGAGGAAAAAGGGCTGTAAGATTTTACCCAATTTCCTCTTGAACCGAGTTCCCAAAACCCTTCCCTGTGTTTTGGGTTCACTGGCTGTTTGGGATCCTATCCTTCTAATGCTGTAAAGTGAAGAGAAAAGGGAAGTAAAATTGTAAGCACAAACAAAGTCAAAGTGGTTTTTCATTTAGCAACTCCTTCGCTTAATGACCAAATTGCTAATCCACGACAGGCAAAATGAAAAATTCTTGAAATGCATTTAGGAAACCACGAGGTGCTTGGATGGATAAATGCAAAGTAGCTCTTCCGTGTACTTCACTGAGAATTGTTCTTTGGCAGAAGACATTGAACTTTTTTCATATTTTAATGGGATTGATATAAATTAGCTCATTATTTAGTGGTTCATCAGTCAGAATTGGGGATTAATAGGAAATGTTACTGAAGTGATTGAAACTGCAGGTTCAAGTAAATGTTATTTCCATGTCATTAACTGCATAATGCAGGGGAAATTTAAGAGATGATGATGAAAGGTATCCTTGAAAGGATGCCTGTATCCTCAGTTTGTTTGAAACTAGAATGTGGAATTGCTGCCAAATCCCTACTGCTACATGTGGGACACTTAAATAGAAGCAGAAAAGCGAAATTTACTGACGCGGATTACAGCAATCACAACCCTCTAAGGCAGAAAAGAAAGGAATAGATGGGACTGTTGGACAGCACTTCAAATTTTCTTAAATCTCTTGCTACTTCTGTTAATGGATGATAGAGAATAAATAACATAAAGCTCTTACTATCTTTTTTCCTCAGTAAAAATGTTTAGGACATATACAAAGCAATATTTATTTATTTATTTATTTATTTATTTATTATTTATTTATTTATTTATTTATTTATTATCTCTCTATTGCTTTTAGAAAACCTGACATTTGTTTAGATTATACACTTCCAAGAAAAATGAGTTTGTCATCCGACTGTAATAAGACCTTCTGTATGACAGGCCATTATACATCATCCCAAGATGATTTTTTGCAGTTGACTGGGAGGTGGAGCCTTGGGAATTTGCTTCTCTTCAATGGTATGTTATAATTTTTGCTCTTTATAAACTGCTTCTTATCTTGTCCCGAATTTGTGCCTTCTATTGGAATTGGTTTTAAGGCTTATTTACAGGAATAGAATAGAAATAGGAATAGAATAGAATAGAATTCTTTATGGTCCAAGTGTGATTGGACTCACAAGGAATTTGTCTTTGGTGCATATGCTCTCAGTGTACATAAAAGAAAAGATACATCTTGCTTTATTATAAATTTAGAGTGTATAAAATCAGGCAAGCCATTAAAAGAAAGAAAGGAAGAATACAGAGAAGAGCAACAAAGATGATTAGGGCTCCACCAATGGAAGTTTTTAAGAAGAGATTGGACAACAGTTTCTCCGCAATAGTATAGGGTTTCCTGCCTGAGCAGAGGGTTGGTCTAGAAGACCTCCAAGGTCTCTTCCAATTCTGTAGTTCTGTTCTGTGATTCTGTTATTATTAGTTGTCCCAGAAATCTTAAGAACTTGATTTTATCAAATAGTTATAATAACGTTACAAAAAGTTATAAATGCAGACCAGTTAATTTTAGCCATGCTTTAAAAAAAGTAGAATAGCCTTTTAAGCAGCAAACTTTAAGGAAATAAATTTATAGCTATTCATTTATAGCTTTGTTTTCTTTGGCAAGACAACAGGGTTCCCTTGAATGTTCTGGCTTCTCAGTCCCTTGCCCCAGAATGTTCAAGCTTCTCAATCCTTTCCTTAGACATCTTTAAATGTATCATCTCTGGAAATATTCTGTGCCACTTGATGGGAAGAAACTGTAGGCATACAATGTTTGCATGTTCTGATTTTCCTGGAGCAATAGTTGTGGAAAGTGGTACTAAGCAGCATTTCACAGCAATAAAGGCCTCTGGAGTTCCCAATACTTGTCAATATCTACCTGATATTACTGGGAGAAGTCTTCTGAGGATCTGAATCAGTAGTGGGTTCCAGATCCCGTTGCAACCGGTATGGTTGCAACGGGGCCCGGCATCCACTACATGAACACGCGCAGTGTGCGCGCATATACACATGCAGCCACGCATGCGTCCTTACCTCTTGCGATGCCTCCGTGATGGTCCAGCTGCTTGGTGGAGCATTGCGCAGGGACCATGCGCTCTGTGCGTGTGCACAGAAGCATCAAAGAGCTCAAATATAGATAAGGAGCTCGGGTGGGTGGGCCCTCCGGAGCACTGTACCGGAACGGTACCCGGTGCTCCAGGCAGGCACCAGTACGCCTGTACTGGCGCGTACTGTCTGCAACCCACCACTGATCTGAATGATGATATCATCCATGCAGAGTCAGTTTAACACTTTCTTACATTCCAGGGGAGCTGTTTGGAATTAATACTTAAGATAGGTGTTGCAATGAATGAGAATCAACTGATGAAAGTTTAAGTTAAGTCGAAGTGGGTAGAAATGTTTATGAGAAAAATATAAAAACATCTTTGCAAGACAGAATAACACCCCATATTAAGACTCAGGTTTTCAGTGTGGGAAAACACTTTTGGATATTCAGTTCATCTGAAATGTTTTTATCCAGCTCTGGCTATGTCAGCAACTGTACTTTATTTCTAGAGAAAGGAAATCTAGCGTTGTAATATAACGTTTGAAAAGCACTTGGAAATGTCCCAAAAGTTACAAGGCAGAACTCTGCTTGCAAAGAAAATATTTGAAGGACTGCTTTTCAACCTGAAAAAGTACTAAGATCAGCTCTCCTCCATCCCAGTGTCAGGTATAAGATTTATTGCAGCATGCAAGATAACTACATGATTTGCTTAGGCTATGAAATTTCTTAAATGGGAAAGTCATCCTTCCTGCTCTGTGAAGATTTTCTATTACTTTATTAAAACTTTTCAGCATTTAGCCTCGTGAGTGCTCAACATATTTATGCTCCTGTGTATATCTGTAAAGAATTAGCTGCAGTTCATTTAGGATTAAAAAAAAAATCTTATATATTTTAATGAACCACCTCAAAAGCTTTTTTCCATCCTAGAAATAGAAAAGCAGCAGGATATGAGTTTTCTTAAGAAAATAAAATAAAGGGCTGCTTTTTTGAAAATGGCTGACAAACAGTGATACCAAAGAAAATCATCAGGGGAAAGCTTCTGGGTGAGATCATGAGTTTCTCCCAGGGTCACCATGGCATTACGGAGGAAACGTAATGTTTTTGTTCTTATAATTTTACTATAGGGAGTTTTGCAAGCATCTGAGAGCTGCGTCTATTCAGTGTTTAATTCCTCATTATCTTCCTTCAATGAAGCTTGAACTTGTTCTCTTACATCGTTGATAAAAACTTCAATTATAATTCAGGCTCATGTTCATATTACATTGTGCATTATATTTATTCATCTGGAATAATATAAGAAGCAACATAATTATTAGCCTGTAACAGATGGATTTCAACCCCTGTACTTGTTATGAGTACACTTATTTTGAACACTGTATGTCTTGGAGTGTGCTGTGCTAAGCCACTTTACTTTCTTAAATGCTTCTTATGTTGCCCATGTAGGAAGTTTATATACAGTAATCTTTTATGCTGACTTAGGAACTCAGTTATAGTATTAATTCCACATTAATATAAATTTATGTATATGAAACAACATGTATTAAAACACAGTGTGTGGTGTGTTTGTCTTTCTGTAGGTGCAACCGTTGGTCCCAAAGAGGCATTTTATCTTTATGCTTGTGGGCCAGATTTCACGTCTGTAATGCCATGTAAATACGGCAAGTCAATACCTAATTACTCCAAATATATAGATAAAGAGATTCTACAGTGTGAACAAATCAAAGAACTTCTGTTGACCAAAAAAGAAGTAGACACTGCGCCTTTAATTGTACGTTTGTAATCCTGGTACTTGTTATCTTTCGTATGGCAATTTAGGTTAAGGCACCACTGCAAAAGATCCATCATGAGAAATGAAGTTGAATCAAATGGAATATGTATTTATGAAACAGCAAATACATTTTATTACCTGTTTTGGATTACTTTATTTTTGTTTGATTTCGGACATCCTAAACATCTCAATTTAGAAAAAAATACTCCTTATGTCTCTTAACTGTCATCAAGAAGTTTGGGTGTGAGAAGGTCTATATTTCATAAGAAGCCCTGATTTCCCATCTTGGACAGTACCTACTCTGGTCCCAGATCTGAAGATCCAAAAACTTGTATAAATGAAAAAGGATGGTAGAATGAAATATTACATGCATTTTTCTAACAACTTAATCCTATTAATCTTCCACAGGTTCTCCTTCTTAAATGTTGTCTATTATATTTCAGGAAAACCTTGCTACAGTATACACCACTTGCTGCCCTGGTTACTACACAATCTATGAGCCAGTAATCAGACTTAAAGGTCAAGCGAAAACCATTTCTTCTCAAAGACCTTTCAGTTCAAAAGAAGTACAAAGCAATTTATCAGATCCTCATTATCTGAAAATGCTGCAGCCTGCTGTATACAAAGGTCTCCAAGGCATTCTTCATGAGATTGGTGGAATTGGGTCGTTTGTCTTCCTATTTGCCAGAGTAAGATGTTAAAAACATTACATAGTATATTTATGGTAGGCCTTCAGGGTTTTTGCTATTGTTGTTGTATGGGAATCAGTATAAAAAGAGCATTCCATAGGAATTAGTGATCTAGAAATTAAACTTAACATTGCTCTTTTGCTGTAAGGTAAAAATGACATGGAATCCTCACATTGTGGGTTCTATTTTTGTGTATTTATCCTGCCCTGATCTAGCATGATAATGGGTTGACACCACTGCCGTGAGTATGGAAGAGGAATGACCAGTTTGTCAGAGCATTAATTTAAACAAACCCAAACAATCCTTTAAAAAATAAAGCAGTATTACGTATGTGTTAGATTTCTATCCCACCTTCCTTGCAAGCACTGCATTGGTACACATAGTGCTCCCCCCCCCCCGAGAAACAGACTTGGGATATGAGACCGAGACAACACAAAATAACCTACCAAGTTTGCAGCACTGAGGGTGAACTTGAAATTGAGTCTCTCTTTTCCTAGACATGTTGGTCAGTGACCATAATAAAGTTAGTAATAGGAGTATCTATTTTAAAGTCTTTATAACTTATTTGGGGCTCTCGGGATTCTCTGAACAGCTCTGTAAATGGTGACTATTTAAGTATTATTTCTTATGTTAAATGCCCCAGTTCAAGAGTGCATTGTGCAGGTTTCATTACAAAACAATCCATCTGATGAAGTTATTCGTGCATCACTTCTTTTGATAAAATGAATGTTTGCAAGTAAAATATATACCATAGATTTTTAGTAAATAAAATTAGCTGCAACTTGTACGGCAAATCGCAGTTTGTCAAAAACGCTTCTTTTCTTCAATGACACACTGGTTTATTTTTAGGTTGTAGAGATCAGCAGTTGTGAAGAAACACAAGCTTTAGCTCTGAAAATTATCCTTGTTTTAACAAAACACAATCAGCAGAGAATACATGAGTTAGAAAACTGCAATGGTTATTCAATGATTCATCAGGTGTTGATAAAGTCAAAGTGTATTGTTGGATTTCACATTTTGCAGGTAAGATTTGGTACTGAAACATTCCCTTTTCCAGTTAGTAAGATAGCCTATTTATTTATTTGTTAAATTTATTTGCTGGCCATTTCGCTTTGGGGCTATTCTGGGCAACTTACACCAATGAAAAGGTAAAAAATGAAAATGTAACAATAGCAAGGGAACAAAACAATTAAAAAAAAGAGTGGAAGTACAATAATATTAAATTAAAAAGATGGGCGGAGGAGGAGCAGGAAGTGTGGGGATGTGTGTGTGATAGAGGCAGCTAGATAAACCAATAAATAATAATAATAATAATAATAATAATAATAATAATAATAATAATAAGTTGATCACATACTCAGCTGCTGTAAAAAAAATCGTGCAGACTGATTATAAATTGCGGCACAATTCAGTAGCGCAAATGATCCATTGGAATTTGTGCAAAAATTTTAATATTAAAACAGCAACAAACTGGTGGGAACATCAGCCTGAAAAAGTCACCGAAAATCAGATGGTCAAGATCTTGTGGGATTTCCGTATACAAACGGACAAAATACTGGCGCATAATACACCAGACATCACACTGGTTGAGAAAAACAAGGTTACAATCATAGATATTGCAATACCAGGTGATAGCAGGGTCGCCGAGAAGGAACATGAAAAAATCGCAAAATACCAGGACTTAAAAATCAAAATTCAACGACCATGGCACAAACCAGCAGTGGTAATTCCAGTGGTACCGTAATTGGCACACTGGGTGCTATTCCAAAAGCACTGGAATTACATTTAAAACAGTTAAAAATTGACAAAATCACCATCAGTCAAATGCAAAAAGCCGCACTGCTTGGATCTGCACGCATATTACGAAAATACGTTACCAATGCCAAATCCGGCAAAACAACTGGCCGCTGTGATACAATTGTATAATAATAATAATAATAATAATAATAATAATAATAATAATAATAATAATAATAATAATACAGTTTTCTATATATATTTCTATATATTTACTATATATGGATGATTTGAAACTCTATGGAAAGTCAGAAATAGAAATCCAATCATTGACAAACACAGTCCGAGTATTCAGCACCGATATTTCAATGCAGTTTGGCATGGAAAAATGCGCCACTGTATCCATAAAAAGGGGCAAAATCACTGCATGTGAGGGAATTGAAATGCCCAATGGCCAATTAATTAAATGCAAAGAAAATGAAGTTTACAAATACTTAGGCATTCTGCAGTTGGATAACATCAAGCATGGAGAAGTAAAAACTATTGTCAGGCGAGAGTACACCAACAGAGTTAGGAAAATTTTGAAATCTAAATTGAATGGTGGAAATACAATCAAGGCCATAAATACCTGGGCAATACCAGTTATAAGATACACAGCTGGTATAGTTAACTGGACACAAGCTGATTTGGACCTTTTGGACCGAAAAACCAGGAAACTAATGACAATGCACTACAGTTTACATCCACGTGGTGATACTGATAGACTTTACCTGCCCCGAAAATCAGGTGGCAGAGGATTATTACAAGTGAAGCAAACAGTTGAAGAAGAAAAACATGCACTGGCTGATTATTTAAAAGAAAGTCAAGAACATCTATTAATCGAAGTAAAGAACAAAAATCTACTGAAGGCCCAACAGACGAAACAAGAATACAGAAAAGATGTGATAAAATCAAGAATGGAGAGTTGGCAGAACAAAGCACTGCATGGCCAATTTCTGGAAAAAATAAAAGATAAAGTGGACAGTGAACAAACTTGGTTATGGTTAACAACAGGTACATTAAAGAAAGAAACAGAGTCACTAATCCTGGCTGCGCAAGAACAAGCTATCCGCACAAATGCCATTAAGGCCAAAATCGAAAAATCCTCTTATGATGCCAAATGCAGACTTTGCAAAGAAGCTGATGAAACTGTTGATCACATACTCAGCTGCTGTAAAAAAATCGTGCAGACTGATTATAAATTGCGGCACAATTCAGTAGCACAAATGATCCATTGGAATTTGTGCAAAAATTATAATATTAAAACAGCAACAAACTGGTGGGAACATCAGCCTGAAAAAGTCACCGAAAATCAGATGGTCAAGATCTTGTGGGATTTCCGTATACAAACCGACAAAATACTGGCGCATAATACACCAGACATCACACTGGTTGAGAAAAATAAGGTCACAATCATAGACATCGCAATACCAGGTGATAGCAGGGTCGCCGAGAAGGAACATGAAAAAATCGCAAGATACCAGGACTTAAAAATCGAAATTCAACGACTATGGCACAAACCAGCAGTGGTAATTCCAGTGGTAATTGGCACACTGGGTGCTATTCCAAAAGCACTGGAATTACATTTAAAACAGTTAAAAATTGACAAAATCACCATCAGTCAAATGCAAAAAGCCGCACTGCTTGGATCTGCACGCATATTAAGAAAATACGTTACGACGTCCTAGGCCCCTGGGTGGGGCCCGACTAGTAACCAATGCCAAATCCGGTGAAACAACTGGCCGCTGTGATACAATTGTATAATAATAATAATAATACAGTTTTCATAAATTATGTTTTCTGACTTTGAACTCTTGGGATTTGTATCAGCAAAGACACATAGTATATTATATTAATCTTATAGTATATTATATCAATCTATGCTTTATCACTAAAATAAATTATTCAGCCAGACAAACATCATATTAGATTTAGAGCTAAACCTATAATATAAGTTCAATAGCCAACAATTATTATAATTTGTGTTTGAGTTTGTAATCTTTGAAAATAAATATCTCGAGTACTAGTGATGCAGTATAGTGTATGCCCAAATTCTGAAAGGTGTTTTAAAATGTTTTCAATTTTAAATGTTTTTATACTTTGAAAGACTCTTCTTGAAGGATGCTGTAATGAGAAAATAATTCATCAAGATGACAATGGACAATTCATGCTTGATGTGGAATCCAGAGCAATAATCCAGGATGTAAAAGTGTTGGAAGAGATACTGTTTGATTGGAAGATATGGTCTAAAGCTCAGGTAGGTTTCACTAATCAGAAAACAACTGCTTTGTAACATGGTAAAATATTACTGTGCCCAAGATAAAATGTATCTTTATTCTGTCCACAGAAAATAATTATTAGAAAGAAAGATGACCTTCTGTTGGTCATTCCCCTTGTCGCCGATATTTAATCAATCTCTTAAAACTATAATTGCCCATGGGAACTTAATTTATACAGAAGTAGACATAAATTCCAGTTGAGAAAACACTTCTATGGTGTATTCAGTCTTTGTTCCCCTCTGTTACTCCTTGGCTATGTTAGCTAATTCAGTGCCATCTGCCTTTAGACTCACAGGATGCAATTTTGTAATGGAATGGAAAGGCTTTTTGTAAAGGTATCCATCACTTGATACCCCAGTAGTTCAAGGGTCTTGGCTTCTTGAAACAACTCATGCATCAGGCCCCATTTACACCCTTAACCTGCTAGGAACCTTCAGCTTCCCAGGGCAGATAAGCATATGGGAGTCCATGGCTTAAATATCTAAAAAACAGAGGTAATTTCTGAGCCAAAGGTGCTTTTCTAAAAGGCAACAGGACTTTCGTGATTTTTTTTCTTTTGAAATGTTTTGTTTCTCATTAAGAACTGAAGAAGCTTCTTGGATGAGAAGTGAAATATTTTCAAAGGGAAAAAACCCCCCAAAAGTCCAGTTGCCTTTTGAAAAAGCACATTTGGGACAACCATGACATGGATGATTGAGAATATCCATAGGCATAATTGGCTGAGGTTCTCCATTCTTTTATAAATGTTGCAATAGTAAATTGTGCATTTGTCAGGAGATGGGAGAAATTTATTATCTGTTTTCTTCATTAACAGCAGACAAATGACAAAGAGAAAAAGTTCCTTGTTTGCATGTAGAATGCAGGCTCATGCATCCCTTGAGGCCTTGTATGCAGCCTCTCCAAAACTTGTTGCCAAATGGCAATAAGGACATATATAAATATTGTTCTAATTCTAGGACATCAAATTGTGAAAAGCAGCTCCATGATCATAAAATTCCACACACTTGTATATAGTTTTGGTTTTTTTGCAACAAAGTAAAATTTCCGCTTTTAGTACAGTTTTTAAGGTAACTTGCTTTTAACTTTATTGATCTTTCTGTCTGCTTATGTTATTCCTCTTTTGTTCTGTTTAGCAAGGTGTGTGGAAAACACTGTTATCAGCTTTAGAAACACTTATCCAAGATAATCACTGGCAACAGCTGTTTAACATTAAACAACTTCTTAAAGCTCAAGTTGTGCATCATTTCTTGAGGACATGTCAAGTTCTGCAGGTACCGTGCCATTTTTTATTTGAATACAATTTAAAATCTGTGAGATTGCCCTATCTCTCTCAGCTTTTAATAATGCTTTTCTATTTTTTACCCCATATATTACAAATGACAAGTAGCTAGAATGCCATTATAAGCAGAAATTGTTGACTATTGATATATCCTTATTTTCCAACTCACTTTATTACTGCTAGTCTATGTGGCAAATACCTTGTATGCTGTTGCTTTGCTACTGGCACATCATCATGAGGATGGAGGGCAAGAATCATCAAAAGCTGTTAGTTTTGCAAGTCCTTTGGTCCCTCAGATCCAATTCTTTGGAACAGTGGGAGGAAGCTTTTTATAGAGTTTATTGCTACACTTGTGCAGTGTATTGTCAGGTAATATTGACCATAATTGTTGAGAATTGTGATTGCTATCCAATTTCCTTATAAATTACCTTATATATCTGGATTTTTAATTGACAAGCGGATGTAATCCAATATACTAGAGAGAAAAACATATTCACTTTAAAGTTTTGCAACATTTTCAAGAAAAGATGTATTGTAACAGCATGATGCAACCTCTCTTGTTCTCTACCTACATATTTTCAAGGAATATGATTAAAACATAAAGTTAAGGAAAACGCTATCATCAGGTATAATATTTTACTCTGAGTTTACCCTTGGATAAACTATGAAATGCAATACTAATTTTGTAGGAAAATATTTTCAGCTTTTTGCCTATATTTCTCTCTTTCTCAGGAGCACAAAGAAGAACATTTCACATCTATTCCTTCAGAAGTTTGTATTTCATTTGTGAAAATAATTGAAGAAGTGCTTGGATCTCCACCAGATCTGGAACTGCTGACCCTGATCTTCAATTTCCTTGTAGCAGTTCACCCTGCTACCAACACATATGTTTGTCACAATCCCAGAGATTTCTATTTTTCCTTGCATATAGGTAGATGAACTATAACATTTGTTATAACAGGAAATGACAGTTTTGCAGTAGAGGCTTTTAGGCACCCAACATAACTTTTGCCTTCTTTCCTTTACAAGATCTGATCTGTCAAGTCTTCTAACCTTCCAAGGCATTTTTGTGGTAGAAAGGTCTGCAAGAATCTATTGTATAAAAGCATGCTGTTCCATTGAGAAAGACTAGTACAGTGGTTCTCAACCTTCCCAATGCTGCAACCCTTTAATACAGTTCCTCATGTTGTGGTGACCCCCAACCATAAAATTGGTGTCTCGGTTCCTAAGACCATTGAAAATATGTGTTTTCCGATGGTCTTAGGCGACCCCTGTGAAAGGGTCGTTCGACCCCTAAAGGGGTCCTGACCCACAGGTTGAGAACCACTGCACTAGTAGGTTATCATTCTAAGTAGTAGAACTATTGCCAATAATATTTTATTCCACTCTTCCATCTCAGTCATTCTATAACCTCTGCTTTGATTTATTCTTCCCAAACTTCATTGAATCTATAATTAGTTCTGTTATGTTAAATGTTAGTGGTCTCTAAAAATGTATTGTATTAGGAAAAAAGGTATGTAATTTTAAAAAGCTAAAAGGAATGATTTAGTGAAATTGAAACATTGCAGTATAAATGTGAAGAGTAGCTGTGACATGACATTTTGTCACCAAGAATCTTTTCTGGAAAAGTTGTGTTAATGTCAGACCTAGCTGATACGAGCTGCAATTTTCTATAAAGAATAACCTTGTAGCTGTAATATGACCATAGAGCTTTTTGATAGATTATTGTATGAGGACACTTATGTTCATGTGAAATTCTGCTAGAAAGTTTCTCATTTTCATCTTCTCAAAAACTTTACTTAATCAAAAGAGTCTTCTTAGGTCTTCAGTGTATAGAAGGAATTTGCAAAGCTTTCTGATTAAATGGAAACACTGTAGCCCCCATGTACATTTATATTATATATTGCAGATGGTAAATTATTTTTGCTCTTGAAATAAATAGTAAAATGCCCATGGGTGTCTTTTTCTATCCTCAATGTTTTACCTTTAATTTTAAGTGGAAAAATAATGAACTGGCGCACATAGCTCCTCTTTTTTACAGCCTTAAATAGCTAAACATATTTATTAAAAAGCTCAGTGAGACCAGCAGTTTATTTGTAGGGTTCGTCTTTTGACTTTTGAAAATTTAATTTTGAAAATTCAAGATCTTTACTATGCAAACAGATATTATGATGCAATTCTTTCTATAGCTAATATGCATTGCTGAACTCGTACTTCTGAGCAAATATGCATATGATTGCCTTGCACATTTCTGCCTTCTTCCCATCTCCTAGAGCAAAGGACACATATGTTTTGTTCTTTTTTAGGATTAGTGTCAGCAGAAGTAAATAAATATTGTATGTTTGTTCAGGAGGGCTTTGATGGATAACAATGTTGACTTAAGATCATATTTACAAGTATAGTTCATAGTCTAAGCTTCTAAGTTTTTAATTTTATCTTTAAGAGGGAAATCATCTTGAGGTGTTAACTCACCATGTTTACTTTTTCTAGATGGCAATATTTTTCAAGAGAAGGTTCAATCCATCATGTATATGAGAAATTCCAGTAGTGGTGGAAAATCTGTGGACAGTCCAGTTTTAGCTATGACGAGCCCAGTTATATTTTCTGCTGTCCACCAAGGTAAGTAATCAAAATAATAATAATATGCATTCCTAAAAAGGCTGCAGATGAGTTAATCGTTGGAACATTATTTGTATTGGAGTTGTTAAAACTAAACACAGATTTGAAAGACGACATGCACATTGTTCCAGCTTGTATTGGTGAAATCAATATATTTACTCTCCTGATTTATTTTATGTTAGGACGCAAGTATAGAGCTGAAAGCACAAGTCAAGGGCTGTAGTTGACAGTACATCTTAGCTCCTTACAGGATATACTAGCTGTACTGTTGTCAGAAATAGTAGCTAGGCTCTTTGTGGAAAATGGCAGCAGAAAAAGTTGGAAGTAGACTTCAGGAGTCATAGGAACTCTTGTCAACAAGTCAGAGATGTACATTGTTTTTTTTTTAATTGTCTTGTAGTATTTTGTGCTTGTAAGGACTGGATTCATCTCCCTGCTTTTAATAAATTGAAAGCAAGGTGATGAATGAAACGTGCAAATATTTCTTGACAAAGAAGACTATCAAAGTGTGTTTAAAGTTTCCCTAGGAGTGCTTTACAGATTAAATGCAAGAACAGAATTAATAAATCTACTGGTTTCATGACAATGATTTTTGTTATGGACCATTGGAAGAAATATGAATAAAATTTGGCATATCTGTTTTTTCAGGAAATGATTCTTCTGAAACAAGCAACTCACAAAGCACAGTTCATCAAGCATCTGAAAGGCTCTGTAAAAGCTTACCATCATCTCCTATATCCTCCCCAAGAATGCATCAAGGAGGTTTCTTTAGGAATATAGGCTGGAGTGCTGAGAATCTTCATGAAGATACACAGCTTAAAAGAGTTGAGCCACTCCAGAAAAAGAATTTGATAAAGCACACAGAAGCCTTCAAAAGGAGTGAGGAAGAACATTTCATTAGTAGTTGTGAATCTGCAAAAACAGTTGTAGGATTGGGAGAAGTAACTCCTGCGGAAGCACTGGGTATTTCAAGAGAAGAGATAGAATCGTTAGATAAAACCTCTGAGAACCAGGAAACAGTCCCAGGAGTGAAACCCAGTGAATATAATGTTATTCCTGAGTTATCTCTGAAGCGGCCTGATAATCTGAAGGGGTTGTCTCCTGTACAGAAAAGGCATGGCAATTTTGCAGGCTTGGGGTTAGCTTTCTCCATTCACACTGGAGCGACTGTATATCGCTGGCCAAGCTGTAAGAATGTGCCTTCAGAAGATTGGGAACATCTCACCTTTTCTTCAGCTAACGAATGGGCTCCACAAAAATTTGAAAGCATGTCCAATAGGTAAGTGAAGGCTGCTATGTTTTGGAATAGTCTGTTGTTCATGCTATTTAATTTTAGCTACTGAGTGAATTGGAGCCCAGTGGGTTTTTTTTTGGGGGGGGGGATATTATGTGCCTTGGAGTCAGTCTTGACTCTTGGCAGCTGCCTGAACAAGTCCCTGCAGTTTTTCTTGGCAAGATTTTGGAAGTGGTATGCCATTGCCTTCATCCTAGGGCTGAAAGGGAATGACTGGACCAGTGTCACTGAACTGTTTTTGTGCATTAGGCAGGAATAAAACTCCATCTCCTGATTTCTAGCCTAATACCATAACTACTGCACCAAACTGCTCCCATTGGGAGTGGTACAGAAATATAAATTATATGTTAATAACAAGTGCTATGTTAAAACAAATGGAGCCTGAATTATTCTCCTCTACATAAGCCAGTAAAATAAAAATCTACCTAGCAAGAATATTTCTAGATTCTTGCCTAGTTACAACTAGGATTGTAATGCATCATACTGTGCAATTACAGTATATTCTGAAACAGTGTTAGCATATACTTCAAACTGAATTCTTTTATTCTAGTAACTATTTAATTTAATTAAACAGTACAATAAGTCATCTTAAAAATGGCATCAGTGTTTAGTATTTTACTGTACATCTGTTATTTCACTTTTGCTAATTGTTGATGGTAATAAAGGCCAACTAATGGACTATAGTACTTGCGTTATGGTAAAAATATGGAGGAAATGGCCTTGTTCAGACTCTAGTAATCTCCACTTTCCCAAATCTGTCTGGTAGTTGCAATCTCCTTTCACTATATACCAGTATAGGATATCCTAAAAATACAGGGTTTTATTTTCAGCAGATCAACAGAGGATTGTCTCATTCTCATATGCCATGGTCTTTATCATCTTCTGCGAAGAATTCTTTTAATTTTGCCAGATGTGATGCTCCCAGATGTATTGGACAAGCTGATTCAGCCAGATATACTCATAGTTCTTGTGAACCATCCATCTACTCTCATTCAGCAAGGAGTCATCAAAGTAAGGATGTGTGTGTGTGTGTGTGTGTGTGTGTATGAATGAGTGAGTGAAATGGCTAGAGAGAAAAATCTATGTATTAAAATAATTAAGAAGCAAGGATATCCCACTGAAATAGAAATCTTACAAGAGACCCACTATCCACATTAAGCAGAATCTGGGGAAGAGCCATGTTTCTAGAAACTTTTTAAAGGAAAACAGAGATATGAATCTCTGGGGAAAATGCTCTTTCAGTGGGCAGGCAGAGTGATAGAGAAGGCCTGCTTTTTGAATCCTATCAGATGACAATGTTTGTCTGATGGAACATACAGAATGCCAACTATGTCTGATTGAACAAGATAGGCAGAAGCTACCTCAGATATCCAGTTCCTAAGTCACATGAAAGTCTTTATAAGTGTAACTGGAATCACAAATTGGATCAAATGACGTTTTTGTGTTGTGCAATGACCTTTCAAGCCACAATTGCCACTTTGTCTTCAAGTAGGAGCTATGTCCAGATTGCGCACTTGTTCTGAATGGGGAAGTGCTATCTCATCCAGACCTAAAGGTGAAAATTCTCTGGGATCATGTAGCTAAAGATCCACAACCACTGAATCGTGGTAGGGTGGAGCCAGAATCTGTTTGTCCGATCCTTACAGCCTCGAAATGAGAGGACAGGACCTTTACAGCAGAGATTGTCTGTTTCACCAAAACTGTTTACAATGAGGAGAGCCTGACATATGTTATATGTTTCATTCAGTAAAACAACTTTATTTGAATTAGATTACAAGTCACACTTCTTTAAAAACTATTTATTCAGCAACTGTTATGTAGTTAAGGCCAGTCTTTGAAGTTGGGTCCATTGTAGCACGCCCACACAGTTATACAATACAATAGCAGAGTTGGAAAGGACCTTGGAGGTCTTCTAGTCCAACCCCCTGCCTAGGCAGGAAACCCTATATCATTTCAGACAAATGGCTATCCAACATCTTCTTAAGATTTCCAGTGTTGGGGCATTCACAACTTCTGGAGGCAAGCTGTTCCACTGATTAATTGTTCTAACTGTCAGGAAATTTCTCCTCAGTTCTAAGTTGCTTCTTTCCCTGAATTAGTTTCCACCCATTGCTTCTTGTTCTACCCTCAGGTACCTTGGAGAATAGTTTGACTCCCTCTTCTTTGTGGCAACCCCTGAGATATTGGAACAGTGCTATCATGTCTCCCCTAGTCCTTGTTTTCATTAGACATACAACTAGACATACCCAGTTCCTGCAACCGTTCCTCATATGTTTTAGTCTCCAGTCCCCTAATCATCTTTGTTGCTCTTCTCTGCACTCTTTCTAGAGTCTCCACATCTTTTCTACATTGTGGCGACCAATCACAGTTATGTGATTGTGATTCATGTGCTTGGCATCTGGCCCTGTTTTCCAACCATTAAAGCATCCTGTGGTCACAAGATCACAATTTGCAACCTTCCCTGCCAGCTTCCCACCCAGCAAAGTGAATGGGGAAGCTAGCAGGATGTCAGAATTTGAAATTATGCAAATTCTTAACTTAAATGAGTAAGTTCTTGTTTAATGACTTGCATAGTCCTTGCTTAACAGTAATTGGGGACTGCTGAAACTGCCATCCCCAAGCAGCCCTAAGTCATATGACATTTGCTTTAGAACCACATTACTTAGAAAGGAAAAATAAGGTGGTGTTATAACAGGCGGAAGGGATGGTAAATAAAGCAACCCAACCTGTATATTATAACCTATTAAATGGAATATATAAGAATGATAAACGATAAAGAAGAATAACAATTATGTGAATGTATATTTACAATGGTATGTAAGAGAATAAAAAATAAAAAAAATGGGGAAAAAAGAACCACGTTGCTTAACAATGGAAATTCCAGTCGCAATTCCATTGGTAAGCAAGGACTGCCTGTATTTTGAAACATCAAAATAGCATCAGGTATGAGCTGAATTATGTATCTTTCCAAACACCTCTTTCTGTGGCATTTATATTCCTTTAATTAGTAGAACATTCCTTTTGGTGAGAGTGAATATGAGTGAATACTATTGTTAATTTGTTTCTCTTACAGCAATGATCTGCTTTGTGAACCTTTTCAGTTTTTTTATTTTAGATTTAATTCTTCATAATCTTAAATAACCATCTTGTGCTTTGGAATTACTATATAATTTTTCATTGGGGAAAGTTAACCAGCAGAAAAGTTGTAATTGTTACGTGGAAATGGGATAATGTCACACCACACTAGTCTTAATTTGACAGACTGAAAAAAACCCATGTATTTTACTCTGAAACAACGTTATACAATCTTCACGAGGTACTTCTTTGCTAAGAACAAATTAAACTTAATTTCCTGGAACTATTCTGCTAATTACTTCTACACAATTACCTACTATTGTTTAAAAACACTTGAGAGAAATTTTTCTTTTATAAAGTTACAGTTTTCACAGTGTTTCTTATCTGGGGAAGACATTGTACAATATTTTAAAAGATCAGACTGCAAGTTAATCTAACAAGATAAACCTGTTCAGGGTTCATGATAAACTCTCCTATTATTAATCTATCTATCTATATCTATCTATAAAAATGTCTGTGTGTATGTTTTTGTGTGTGTGTGTGTGCCAGCATAACTCTGGAATGCCTCAAGCAATTTCAACCAAACTTGGTACACAGATGATTTCCTCTCTGGAAAAAAATAGTGTGGGGGTAAGATACCCCTAACACCCCTTGTGTGTGTATGTGTTCTGTTAAGATACAGCCTGTTGTGCCTTAAAATGGCTTCTATTGTACTGCCGTAAAATGGCTTCTACTGTATAACACAGTGGAGTTGCCATGATGGCTTCTCACTACTCCACAAGGGGGCTCCCTCTGCTAAGGGGGAAAATCCAAAATTAGAAAATTGGCCATTTTCCTCCTTTAAGTAAATTCCCGAGCAACACCAGGTTATCGGCTAGTAACATATAAAATAGTTTAGGATGAGATTTCCCCTCCCCCCCATGTATTTCTTCGAGCATTTCATTTTATTAATTTATTTTATGAAAGCTAAGTAATGCTTGAGAGCTTTACAAATAATGTATAGTAACAATGTACTTATCAGTGAGACAGTACAAGTCCTGTTCGAAAACTCAGAATATATTACAAACTCCAGATCTTTATTTTTCTCTCTCTAGCTTTTGAACACCTATTTCAGCAGAGCAACTAGAGAACAAAAAGAGAAGTTTTTGAAGAACCGAGGTTTCTCCTTGTTAGCTAATCAGCTGTATCTTCACCAAGGAACACAGGAACTTATGGAATGCTTTCTAGAATTGCTTTTGGGTCGTTCAGTTGGCCTGGATGAAGAGTAACTATAGCCTTTTCCCCCTCTTTTGATCAATAATGCGTTTTCAGGAAAAATAAAGATTTGGTAAATTGTTGTAGGCATATTATGTTTATGCCACTTTATTTCTAGAGATTCTGAGTAATTTAATGATTAGTTAAACCAATTGAGACAGTTATTATGAAGAATCAGTGTACCACCCTTACTCTTCTTCAGATTCCTTTTTGAAGATGATTGAGAGGTGATACTTTTCCTTAGTGGCTTTCATATTAAGAGGCAGAGAAATAATTTTTGAGATCTTGCAAATAATATAAAAATATCTAACATTCTAGGTTTTGTACCTAAAGGAAGAATTCAGCAAATTTCCAGGTTAAACTCACAGAATGTCATTAGACTACCCTGGCTTTTAAATCACTGAAAGAAAGAAAGGAAGGAAAGAAGTTTATCATTCATAATTGTATTATTTCAGTATTGTTCAGTGTAACCTTTGTTCATGGCCAATACATTTTATTGATAGCAAAGCGTTATTTCATTATTATGCTAATAGCATTTTCATTAGCCATTTCAGGCTAGTAGTTATTGTATGGCTTATAATAATATGGAAACTGAATTAAATCCTAAAACTTGCTGTGGTAGCTAAATGAGTAATTAAAGGTAAAGTAGTGAGTCATGTTGTGTAGTTATTCACCGCTAAAAGTTCAATTTATCCATTCAATTTATCACTGAGTTAAAAGTTATTACATGTAAATTTATACATTCATATTGTATTTCTATTTCTTAGTGCTAATAGCAATGCATAATATTTCTATTTTTAAAATGTAAGTCTTCTTGCTGCTTTGAGTTTAAGATTGCATTATTATTGTTTTTATAGCTTTGATCTAGAAGAAGCGAAAAATGCTGGACATTTTCAAAAGTGGTGTGTCATTCCTTTTCTGGGCCTTATTGAGAATTCCCTCCATGATTGCATCCTGTTACATAACTCCTTTTGTTTCCTGCTGCAAATCATAAATTCTTGTCCTAAAATGGCAGACATGCTGTTGGATAATGGCTTGTTGTATGTGCTCTGTAATACTTTAGCAACACTTAATGGACTTGAAGCCAAGTAAGTGGCATTGTTACTTTTCTTCTGTTGTAGAACATGAGATAATTTAGATTACTTTTGAGATATTCATGTAAGGTACAGGCTTGCATGGAATGGCATGAATTGGAAGAAGACATAAAACCATTTATGTCATAGCTGTGATTAGAGTGCAGTACTGCAGGCTACTTCTGCTGCTTGCCAGCTGCCATCAGGTTTGCAGATTGAATCTCACCAGGCTCAAGGTTGACTCAGCCTTCCATCCTTCCAAGGTCAGTAAAATGAGGACCCAGATTGTTGGGCGCAATATGCTGACTCTGTAAACTGCTTAGAGCACCATGTAAAGCACCATAAAGCGGTATATTCTGTATTTTTGGACTATAAGACGCACCGGAGTATAAGACGCACCAAGATTTTGAAGAGGCAAATTAAAAAAAAAGTTTTTGCACTCTGCAGACCTCCCAAAAACGGCTCGTTTTTCACCAAAAAAAGCCCCCAGGAGCACTCTGAAAGCCTCCTAAAGGCTATGCACGGCCATTTTGGTGAAGGGGTGGGGTTTTAGGAGGCCAAAAATACTGTATTCAGTTTATAAGATGCACCCAGATTTTCAGCCTCTTTTTTGAGGGAAAAAGGTGCGTTTTATATTCCAAAAGATACGGTAAATCTAAGTGCTATTTCTCTGGTTTTTTGAAGGGCTGGCTGTCTTAGGTATGTCCAGGCAGAATAGGGGTGCTCCAAGTCCCATCAATTCAATGTCATCTTTTTTTTTTAGAAACTTAGAGTTAATTCTAATTATAAATTAGAGATTACTCTAATTATAAATTAGAGATTACAATTACAAAAAAAAACTAATGGAAACTAAAAAAAGAATATAAAGAAAAAAAGAAAAATAAATATAGTAAAGAAAAAAGAAATATATACATTTCTTATATATTGTATATAAATATATAAAGAAATAACTTTCAACTTTCAATCGTAAGTATGAACATGGGGCCATTGATTAATTACCATGTTACATATTATGTAATTTCGAATGCAGTCACTAAAAGTAGCTTGAACTTAGGCAGGTTCATGAGTCCTTTTTAGAAAATTTACAGCTTTTACGACATGTAGTTTTAAACAAAATATTCAGAATTTCCCAGTAAGCCATTGGAATGAAGTCAGTTGAACTTGGAGGTGGGACTAAAATATGGAATTTAATTAACTGATTTCATCTTTCCCACAGCATTCTCTCAAATGACTCCAGATTGCTTGTGTGTGATATACAGCAGTTACTTGCAGCAGTGACAATCCATGCTTGCAGCTGTTCAGGAACACAATATTTTCGGATTATTGAAGATCTTATGGTGTTACTTGGACATCTACAGATGAGCAAGAATGACAGAACACGGAGTAAGCTCCAAATTCCTTTGTGTGAATAACATGTTTGAGTTATTTAATCTTTGAAATAATCAGAAGAAATGATGGATTGTTCATTTAATCTCTATTGCTTTCAGAAATGGCAGTTAATTTGCAATTCACAGTCTTGCAATCAGCTGTAAAGTATATAAAAACTGTAGGAAATCCAGATTCCGAGCATTTAAGCCATTCACTCCATTTATCATTTGAAGATCATCAGGCTATATTTCAAAAACGTAAAAGCATTGCTGGTAAGTTTTTTAACTGAGCAATTTTTGACAATTATTTGGTTAGTCACTGTTCTGTGATGAAGTGTACAGGGTTTTTTTTAAGTTTAAAAGTTTATTGAAGATGAGTAAACATTAAAAGAAGATATATCTCTATAACAAAGTATTATCAAAATGTTGTTATTATGTTAGTTAAGTTTACAAGCAGAATCTCTTGACCTGTTTTTAACCTTTAATTCATTTTGCTAAATCATTCTGCCTTATGTAAAAATCCTTGTCAAAAGAAAAAAAATCTTCCCCCCCCCTGCTATCACCTCTAATACTGTGGATACTTGATGTTTACAATTTAAAATTTCATCAAGGAATTTTATCAGTGAAGTTTTATTGGCATTTCCTTTTCATTTTTGAAGCACCAAGAACATTTTCTATTGCTCAGTCTGAGACATTCCTAATGAGAATGCACACAATTGCAAACGAGGAACTGGATTTTATGATGATGCGTAGAATGAGTCAAGACAGTTCTCTTTGTGCCACTGAAGCAGAGCTTATACAGAGGTTACAGAGGATTACTGTACTAACCACCAATAGATTCATGTATCAAGGTAATAATATTTCCCAACATTTTTATGAAAATTAATCCACAGTGCTAATATCAGCTTTCTTAAGGAATTTTTGGAATCCATTAAGACACATCATTTGAGCAATATGTCGAATTACAGCAGAAAGAATTATATATTGTAATTATTTACCAAACAATATATCAAAAGTAGCCCTAAAGAAGGATTATGCAGATTATGGTCCATTATAATGCTGGAAGTTGTGTGGCAGGGTATTTTGCATGTCTGGCTATTGCTTTTAATTAAAATAATAATAATAGAGGCAAAAGTGATTTAAAGTGTTGGTTTTGAATTGTCTATCATTAAATTCTTCAGCATATCTCCAAACCCCATATAGATTTATTCTTAGGGAATAAAAGGTATATCAGATTCCACTTTTATAATTTAGTAAACCAGGAGACTTGGAGCAACTAAGGAAAGGCTGAGAATGAATGAAGCAGATATTTGGATAAAAGGTGGGGAATACAGGCCTCAGGGTAGGAGGAAACTAGAAACAGAAAGACTGAAGTGGAAAGATCAATGGCAGAATGTGGTAGACTATGCTATGTCTTGCTTGTGGCAGGGAGGGTCAATGAATGTGCATTTATATGGGAGAGGTCTAGTAAGAAATGATAGAAATATTACACATGCTTTTAGAGATCCTGATTACACCTTGATAGTTTGTTTAGATTCTTGGATGAATTACTTGCCTTTTGCCATCATCAGCTTTGTCTTTATGTGCTAATCTGTGACATACATTTTGTGAATGGCAAATCTTCTCTGGTAGCCAGTATTTTCTAAAGTTCCATTTTTGTACAGTTTGGCATTTCTAATCCAGTTTATGACTCTGGGTTTTATGGAATGCAGTAGCTTTCATATTGAGTTTTTTATTTGTTGTTTGCACAAAAGACTGGTTAATTTCTATTCAGTTCACCACCACCCCTGGAATAGGAAGAGGTTTTAGTAGCAATAAAGGATTCAGTGGGCAGGAGAGCAGTGCTGCACAAATAGATTTTTGCTTAAACCTAGATCTTTGTACCATATAAAGAACTGCAGAAGGAAATATTGTTCTTCATTTAAAAACAGTTCATTGTTTTCTTCTTCCTTAATACCATATTATACCATTCTGGATCATGTACAGTACTCATAATGGTTTTGATTTCTTGGTGTCATTAACCTTTGTTATGCATGCATCCCATTGTGAGACCTGAGTTTAGCAGCCCTTTTCATTAGTGGTCCTGAGCCCAGATCCTGAAATCAGGGCTTTTCATTTCAGGCTTTGTCCCCTGTCCTGTCCTTTGAAGCGATCATAGATGTGGGTTATAGAAACTCTTAAAAGCCAGGATTTGCTTTCAGGTGCCTGAGCGTCTTGCTGCACTTGCTGTTGCTCCAGTCTGCAGCTCCTTTTTTATTTTCAGTAACTTTCACTGTATTTTTCTTCTCCCTGTATTTTTAAAATATTCCAAATCCTTTATTTAGATATGTTTGCACATTTAAATGCAAGATGTTGGTACAGTTTAAAATTTGATGTGAAAAAATTACATGTTGCTTTTCTTGCCAGCTGGCATCATTTTAGCAATGACTATTTTTATGTGTCTTTCAATTACCACAAACTCTTCTTAGTCTACTTTCATTTTTACAGCAAAGAAAATGATAGCCTGAAGTCCTTTTAATGCAAATTAAATAATTGAATAAAATTCAATTGTATTCAATTCAGTTGCATTCAAAACTGTTATTTCCTGTAATCTATCAGCCATGCAAGTACAGCATGGACAGTGGGATGCCTTGGATCAAGACAATCTGTTTTAACATTGACCATATAATCCTTTTTCAAATTTGCAGACCTTTCTGAAAATTGCCCTGAAATGATTGAGATCCCATTCCAGAATAGATCTTCCAGAATAGTTTCCCAACAGGACAAGACTGAAAAGGAGGAAGAACAGAAGGAACTTACCCCAAGAAACACTTTCTTGAGAGAAATGTTTAAAATAATGATTGAAGGAATCGGATTATCTATTGTAAGTGGTTGTGCTATGTATTACCTCCTAAAGTTCATCAATTCCTCTGATCCATTCTTACTGCTTATTGTAGCCCAGACCACATTGAGCCCTTTGACTATACTTGTCTGGTCCACGGTAACAGGGATGGCGGTGGAGAGGGTGACAGCTGTACCTCTTCACCAAAGTCCCAGTTTCTCAGGTGGCCCCTTGGGAAAATTAATTGCCCACCCCCTTTATAGACAGACAGTTCTTCCTTTTTTATTTTCTCACATCACTTTTAACCAAACAATGGTACTCATCCTTTTAGGCTCCATGGACTGGCTGCCGGGGGCGGGGGGGGGGGGATGGTTTTGCACGTGCAACCTAATCCTGCATATGTGCAAATAAAGCTTTGCATGATTGGCTGCTGCTTGTGCACCCCATTCCCAATAGGCCATGGACCGGTACTGGTTCACAATCTTGGTATTGGGGAACTCCGCTATAGAGTACCTATTGGAATGTGTCAATATACCTGCCTGAGGTGCAGTAGACTTTGAATAGGAATAAGCAGGTAAATAACAGTTTACATATTGCACATTATTTTAATACAGACTGTACAGAATCACAACTTTCTAAGTTTTCAGTCTAACTAGAATAAATGTTTTGTTGTTTGGAATTCTTCTGGATGTTTATGGTTTATGTCTACCAAGGTGTGATATGTATCTTTGTAAAAAACAACAACAACCCAACCCTTTAAGAGTACTTCATTTTAATCAAATGCTTGTATTGTATTAGTCATGTGTTTTGTTCCTAGATGAGAAAGAAGAATCTTGGGAGATAACTTAATTTTTCTCATGCCTAGGGCACTTCCAGATTAAGCACCCCCAAGCAGCAGTGGAAGAAAATTCTCTTGTCTTGTAAGGATACTTTTCGAGTACAGCTTGGACGACTCCTTGTGCACGCTTTGTCTCCAACACGCACTTTGCAAGAACGAAAGCACACTTTGGAATTCTTACATGAAATTAACCACCAGGAGATTTTGCGAGAGTGTTTAAGTACAACTTTGCAGGTAAGGATTCTAGTGCTTTTAAAAACTAGAAGGGAGATTGCTTTAATTTCTTTTTCAAAAATTCAGATATTTAAGCTCTAGTATGGTTAAAATGCCCAAGCTCCATAGAGAGAGAGGCATTTGTTAATAGTCTGTTGTATGTATGAAAAATGATATTTTAGATTTCTAGTCCTACCAGTGGCTTTCTCTAGGTTTTTATTTATTCAACATAATCTTGATAAGAGGAATTTATATGGAAAAATGTGGTCTTAATAGATGATAGTTTTATCCTGTGAACTGACATACTTTGAACTAAAGTCACATTGTCAAAATTTGGAAGAAATAGGAAGTCACATGGGATTAAATTATTGCCTGAGGAAATTGGGCTTAAAATATAAAGTTCATTTGTAGTTGAGATTATTGCCTTGGATTGTACCTGGAGGCAAACAAAAAGCAACGCAGGTATTTCATACCTAATAGAGTATTCTTTTTGAGCTATACTGTGTTGTCATTAAATAAGTAACAGTGTTCTATATCAGCTACTTATTTTTCAGATCAAATGTGGTATAGCTGAGGCACCTATGGGGGATTTCCCCCCTTACAACTAATTATGACATTCCCCCACCCCCCATTCTCCATGACATGCCTTTAAGTAGTTCTTAACAGGATTGTTAATGGGAATATGATCTGGAAAATCAAGGTGAATTGAGAGCACTTCAGCATAGCAATAGAGAGCGCCTATTTATGCAGTCCCATTTAGCTCATTTCTGTTGACCCTGAAGTACAGTGGAAGCTCTTTTTCTGTATCTGAATTTCTTTTAGTTGTAAAGCAATGCTGTGCCATTGTGCTATGGTCTTTTGGTTAGTAAGTGTTTTAGTAGTTACGTCTGGTAAAAGAACCAATTCATGTTAAGAAACGGCCGTGGCCCATGTTTTGTTATCACCTTGCATCAATAATAATATGGACCTCTTGAAACTATCTTTATATAATAGGTTATAAAGACATTTAGGTATGACAAAGAGTTATGCGATCTCAGTGGAATTTTTGATACTGGTTTTGTGAATAGTAGATACATGTAATCCTTGATTTACAACAGTTTGTTTAGACACCATCCGAAGTTACAATAGTACTCTAAAAAGTGACTCATGACTGCTTTTCACACAATAAGTGCAGCATCTCCATGGTCACATGATCAAAATTCAAATACTTGTCAAGTGACTCAGATGTATGACGGGTTCATGTGATCACCCAGAGCACTGTAACTCCAGTGGTTATTATGCTGGGTCAGACGTTAGCAAGCTCGTGTTCAAGACCCGAGTGCTGCAGTGTGGCAGGGTGCGTCACTTCAGTTCCTTGATGGAGATATAAAAATAGCTCCCTGGGCGTTCTCCAGGCAACAGCGATGTCCTTGGCCAATCCTTTCAACCCAGAAGTGGCTTAAATGGTGCCTCCAATGCGAATGGGACAGGGATGTGATCACCTTTTGTGACCTTCTGACAAGCAAAGTCAATGGGGAAACCAGATTCACTTAACCACCGTGTTGTTAACAACTGCAGTGATTCACTTAACGGCTGTGGCAAAAAAGGTCGTAAAATGGGGCAAAACTTACTTAACTGTCTCCCTGACAGAAATGTTGGGCTCAAATGTGGTTGTAAGTCGAGGACTACCAGTATTAAGTTACAGTATATAATCATCTATGTTGCTTCAGCTTTAAAAGGCTTTAACTATGTTGCACAAGGAACTGTTGTTCAAATGGCACAAACTCTAAAATCTATTTGTGTGCATAATCATGTTGAATATGCTTTGAATAATTATAAAATATGTAAATGAGTATTTTTATCTGATTTTTTCCCTATAGTCCTTAATTTGTAACTGTATTATTATTATTATTGCAGCATGGGCCTAAGTTGTCACTGTATTTATTTGAATTAATGCATGATCATAAAGATGAATTAACCAAAGAAGAACAGATATCGGTTGGAGCATTCATGACCACATTAAAGCTTTGTGGGTACAAATACATTCCTCTCAATGCTCCACCAAAACCTGACCTCATAAAAGCAATGGAAGAGGTATGTAAATCTACAGAATATACTGTATCACTTAATTACATTTATATCATTAACATATTTGCAAAATTAGATATGGGGCATCTATTGAAATTCCCATTTCAATAAGAAGTTAAACAATTCTGCATTTTCATATCAATACGAACACTGAGATTCATGCAAAGACACATTTTTCTCCAAATTATGAACTACAATTGTCTCAAAAAGAAATATGTGTAAAAATGAACATACTAGGAAAAGATTTGCACAAAACCCCATAGTTTTGGAAAAATAAGGGAAGGAAATTAATTGAAGAAAATTGTTTGCAAAAAGTACATATACTGCTGTAGGAAAATTGCATGCAGATATGCAAAACTAATGATAAATGTATATGTGTGTAATGTCTTCACTGTAATTTGGAGCTTCTCTGTCTCAGTAAATGTATTTCTCGAGGGGAAAAAAAAACTGTCTCTGTTTAGTTGTTTTGGCATGCAATACCCTATAGCAGTGTTGGCAAACCTTTTCAGCACTGAGTGTGCGGGAGCACCAGAAACTGAAAGACTCGGAAAGTGCATGTGCATGTGCGTGCCGGGAAGCTGAGCTTCCAGTTTCCGGCATGTGCATGTGCACTGGTCACCTGGTCTTCTGGTTTCTGGCATGCATGCGTGCATAAAGACCAGCTGGCATGCCAGAAACCAGAAGCTCAGCTTTCCTGCGCATGCATGCATGCCAATCGGCTGCTCTTCTACTTTCTGGTGCTCCTGTGCATGTGAAGATGCACCCTGGCACTTGGAAGAGCAACGGGAGATGTTGGCATCCCTGGAGAGATGGCTCTGTGTGTCACCTCTGACATGTGTTCCATAGGTTTCTCATCCCAGCCCTATAGCGGTGTCCTGAGGAAAGGAGTTGAAACACTTTATGTCCAGGATGTGAGAGGTCAGCCTTCCTTCTGACCCATGCAATATACAGATCTTCCAAGGAAGGCAGGCTGGTTGCAATTGTTCTTTCAGCAGTCTTAACTATCTGTTGAAGTCTGTACCTGTCCTAGTTGGTTGCTGTACCAAAGCACTGTGTTTGATACGGCAGCAATATTAAGAAAATAGATGAAATAGTGAATCACTTTTTTTTAAACTGCTTATCAGGACCATAAGAAATACATGGGTGAAGAAGAGGTGAATAAAGCTGCTTGGGAAAAGATAATGGCCAACAACTGGCAAACGTAAGTTGCTACTGCTTTTACTAATAATAAAAATATATGCTGCCCTCAGCCCTTGAACCTTCATCAAGACAGGCACCAGTCTAGTTTACTTCCCTCTGAAGACATTGTTGCACTGTGCTTTTTTTTTTCTTTTTAATCTCTGTGCAGCTTGGCAAACGCATGGAATAGAAAAAAACTTACAAAATGCCATGTGCTTCATTATTATACAATGTGGGACGGAAGAGTCAAACAGCATAAAATTGCTCTTTCTAGCATCCAAGGTCTTCTCTTTTTAACCATGTCTTTTCACAGTAGGATAGCTTCAATGCCATGCTATGGAATTAAATTATGGTTATAGCCAGCATTATCTTAGAAGTTGGTGATTTGAGAAGTTTCTTCTGAATCCTACAATCCATTTTGAATCCTAATTTGAAAAAAAAATCTTACTTTAGAGGAGACGTTTTGGGGATTGGTTAAACTAAAAGAGAAGAACAGGAAAAAAAGCATTTCCTTATAAATGGAAAGTCCCAGCTACAAATTGATACAGTGCTTGCTTTGTTTGTTCCTTAATGTAAATGGTGCTGTTCTTTTAAATTGGTTATTTCCATTTAGTCTGTTTCAGCGCTTGGATGCAAAGTCAAAGGAGATTTCTAAAATTGCAGGGGACATCACTCAGGCTGCCTCTCTGTCCCAGGGAATGGAAAGAAAGAAGGTGATTCAGCACATCAGGGGGATGTATAAAACAGACTTAAGTGCCAGCAGACACTGGCAGGAGCTCATTCAGCAGTTTACACATGATAGGTAAGCAGCTACCTTTCTACTTTTCAAAAAATTAATGGCTGCTGTTATTGCTTAATGAGAAAAAAAAATCTGAGATAGCTGTTCCCATTTGTGAAATAGAATTTGATTCACATTCAGATTTGCATTTTAGAAGAGCGTTGCAAACATTCACTTGAAACGCTGCTTTTATTTCTTTTAAAAGAAGCAAACTCTGCAATTCTTCAGAATCGGTACAGGATGAGACTGCTATAAGCTAAATAACCTTTTCTCTGTAACAACCTAAAAATTTGGTCAAGTTATAGTAATATAAAATGTGTGTGTGTGTGTGGGGGGGATCTCATCTATTTCATTCCAAATTAGTGTATCATTGAGGCAAGCAGATCAAGCTGATTTATTTGGCCTTCAAAATTATCATCTCCAGTTTTCTCTTTCCTGAGGGATTGACTGTTTCTTACCGTGCTTAGCAAAATTGCATATGTAATTTCTTGAATTTCTTAATTTCTTGAAGCTCATTAGAATGGAATTGTTGATGTATAAAGTGAAATTGGAAAGGTACAGACCCTCTGCCTACCTGCACCTGCCACTGCTTACTCCAATGCTTCTACTTGGGTGGGATTGAATTGAATATTTTATTTGGCCAAGTTTGATTAGACACAGAAGTAGAGAAGCACTCAGTGTACTTGCAAGGCAACAGAGAAAATAATAATAATGCCAATAAAAGCGTGAACTGAATAAGATAATTAATATATTATAATACTGCAGCCACACTCTATGGGTTGATTTCTGCAGGGCTCTTTGGTATGACCCTACCTCCTACCCAACATCTTGGCAGCTGGACCCAACCGAAGGACCTAACAGAGAGAGACGCCGCTTGCAGAGGTGCTACTTAACAATTCCAAATAAATACCTCCTCAAAGACAGACAAAAATTGGAAGGTAGGTTATAGTATTCTTTATGAGTCCAGTTACTTTCTCTAAAAAAAATTAAACCGTAAATGTTTTGTTTTTGTTTCTTAATAGAGATTCTTAAGCTCCCTCTGGCCTACCTGTTTGAAGACAAAACACATTCATCTCACTCTTCTACAGTGAAAGACAAAGCTGCCAGCGAGCATATAAGGTCAGTTCTCCGGAAAGGGGGTTTGTGAAAAAAGTAACATAATGCAGGGTCATCAGTATTTGTACACAGGATGCTTAAGAATCATCTGTCTAACTAGAAAGCTTCTCACAAGTTAGGCCTGAGTTATAGAAATATGACCGCATGTTGAACAAGTAAATGGAGAAGCAAGTAGGGGGGAGATCAGGCTAACTTAATTGACAAGAGGAGGGCTCAGTTATTACCACATACATATATTTTTTATGTATTTAGCCTGTGTTAGTAATGCAATTCATTGGACTTAACTGTTTACATTTCCTCCCCTCCCCTTGTATTTATGTAGGTATTTTCCCTCCCTCCCTCCCTCCCTCTCCCTCCCCCCCCTCTCTCTGTGTATGTATGTATATGTATATCCTGTTAATATCTAAGGAATAGATTATAATACAAAAGAACGTTTACCATAATAAAACTATTAGGTTTGAACCCAAACTATGGGTTGCATGGATCCCATCAGCCAGTCTCTACATCTCAGAAGAAAGGAGGTGGTAGAAGAAATAGGAGGGCGAAGGAAGAAGTATTCTGCCTGTAAATTTCACTTGTGATAACTAGGATTTACCATTCTTGATTTTATATTACCGTAGTATTTGAATTTGTCATATTTTACTGTATCTCTTTGCAGAGTTAATCGAAGGTGTATAAATGTGGCCCCCTCCAGAGAGACCCCTGGTGAATTGTTACTAGGTAAATCTTTTACTCTTAATTCTGTATTTGACCAAGCAATCTAGTTCTTATATACAGGCAGCCATTTTGAGATGAGTACTTTTGATACCTGCAAAAATTGCAAATCTAGCTGTTTTCTTCTGAATAACAGCCAGGGGATGCATACTGCTGTAGTCCATACATATAACTTAACCTGTAGGAATTTTTCCATACTTTCAAAAATCACCTTCATCTCAGTCTTAAAAACAGTTTTATTAGAGAGGAATGATAATAGGATCAAAGTAGCATGATGATGATCTTTTTGAGGTGAGCGATAGTCTCACTTCTGATTGGGTTGCTGTTGATCAGAAGGGAAAATGCTTTTAATGTTGGGTCATATTTGGCACTTAGTGAATAACTTTATTTCTAAATGCTAACTAGTGCTTTTTCTTATAAATGTGCAACTTTAAAATGTCAGATTTGTCATTGAGGCTGAGAATAGTTGGCAACCAAATAAGTACAAACTGCTTAAGTGAGACTTGTTTTTAGATTAGATTTGGGTGATTATTTTCTTTTGTTTTCCATTCTTTTACTACCTAAACTGTTTTTATCTTGTTTGTTGCCTGTTTCTTTGCTTATGAGTAATAGTAACAGAACTAGATTCTCTGTCTAAAAGCTAAAGGGTAAAACTCCATATTTGGTAGAGTTAATACCTTCTTTTCATTTATGAATTCTGCTACAACAGAATTATATTTTACAAATTTAAGTTTTAAAGTTGTTATCAATATATTTCATTTTTATTTATCACACTTCAAGACTGGCTGACTCTTAACAACTCTTGGCAGTTTACAAAATAAAAGACAATATACATAGTATAAAAGAATTGCTAATAGTGTTTTTGCCATCCATTAGTCCAAAATGCAGTGGTGTATGGGCAGTGATGGGCATACTTGACTATGCCAATGTGACTCCTCTGCTTTGTAAGCTGCACTACTTTACCAGTACTCTTTCAAGTGTGATTCAAGGTACTGGTATGGAGTCTGCCCAGCTGGAATGAGCTGAAACAGTCCTGAAAGGGTACTGGTAAATTAGTGCAGCTTACAGAGTAGGAAGGGTCTATGACAATTCACCATGGCCAACTCACCACGTCCAACTCGCCATAGCCAACTTGTCTGGTCAACTTGCTGCAGGACAACTTGCTGTGGCCAGCTCGCCATGGGACAGCTCGCTATAGGACAAGAGTTACACTAGTATCAAAGAAATGGTGGAATAGAATTATTAAAGAAAGGAAGGAAATGGAGGAACAGAATGAAATGTGAATGACAAAAATCAAATTTTTTAAAATTTATTTTAAATAATTAAATTAAATTGTTAAATTGTCCCATGGCATGCTGACCATGACAAGCTGTCCATGGCGAGTGGGCCGCAGCAAGTTGGCTGTGGTAAGTTGTCCCCTTCCGCTATGGAATGAGATTCCACCCCCCCCCCCAAAAAAAAATATCTGTGTGACTCCCATCCTGCTAGCCTTAAAAATCTGACTTTTCTCCCAAGCGTGGGTTAAGGTGGTTGGAACATTTTTTGGATTGATTGATTGAATGATTCATTCATCCATTCAAAATATTTATATTGCTGCCCATCTTCTAACCAAATTTGGTAGTTCTTAATCAAAAATATCAAAACTATAAAACTAAACACATTAAAACATTAAAAACAACACGTGTTGGGTTGTAAGCCATTTGCCAATGGTTCTTGTTCTCTTTTATGATTTTATTATATTGTGTTTTGTATATTTTTTGCTTTTATTGTACATGCCTAGAGTCATTTTGGAGATGGGTAATACCTAAGTTTAATAAATTAAACTTATTTTTATGTCAGTCTTTTGATATAACATATAGGTTAAATATAATCCATGATAACTCTCAATGTATAAATTAAAAATATTTCTTAAATATGTTTCACTTTGCAGGCAAATGTGGAATGTATTTTGTGGAAGACAATGCTTCTGAAATTATTGAAAATTCAGTAAGTAAAAGTTTTGAATTGTTTTTAAATCATTCTTTAAAATATGCTTATGCAGATTTAGTTATGATTCAAGCAAAACCTATAATATGTAAGAATCCTAGGAATTCAGACATTTTTATGTGATTTGTTGAAAGAAAATTTAAAACATTAGTTAGGTAAATTCCATAAGTAGACTTTCTCTGGCATCTGAAAGTATTTAAGTTAGTTAGATGTGTTTGTTACTTATTTAAAATGCATGGAATAGCTGTATTGATTAACACTGACATTTGCCATAAAATATCAAATAAAACAATAATAATAAGAATTTATGCATCCTGTAAAATGAAAAAAAAATAAAATGAAAAAAAAAACTGTAGCAAAAATATCAAAACATTAAAATATTTCCATGTCAAATAAGTACATTCCGGGTTTTATTATTATTATGAAGAAGCTAATTGCTTTAATATGATGAATTTTCTCTAGGGTTTTCAGGGAGAAACTGAGCCAGCATCATTTTCTTGGACATTTGAGGAAATCAAAGAAGTGCACAAGCGTTGGTGGCAATTAAGAGACAATGCTGTAGAAATATTTTTAACGAATGGCAGAACGTTACTATTAGCTTTTGACAACACAAAGGTAGGTATGCTTGATTACTATACAGCAGTGCTGGATGGAACTTTGTGTAATTTTGTTTAATATGCATGAAAATTTACGAAGGAAATCAAAAGGAGTCCAGGCAGAGAAAAACTGAGCAGTAAAGCCATCTCTGAATTCCAACCTTTGCATGTATGTCTGGGAAAGGAACAATTCTTTGCTAAAACCCAGGCATCCTGAAGAAATTACTGCAATCCAGTAGATGGAAAGTCTCATTTTTGATCATAGGTATACTGTGTGTCATAGAAGATATCCCATGTCTCCCTCCAGAGGTTAGGAGGTTATATTCTGCCCCCAAGGTTACCCATACCAATGTATAGCAAGAAGTATTTAAAACCAGTCTATTAATATATACTTTAAAAGATCACAAGAGAAAAGAAATGATCATGGTTTAATTCAGATGATATTATATTGAGAGATTATAGTAGAAAAGTTCCATAGATGTCATAGTGATGGCATTTTATGTGATACTATGAACAATCCCAAAGGTGCTTTTTCAAGAGGCAACTGGACATTTCTGTTTTTTCTTTGAAGACATTTTGCTTCTCATCCAAGAAGCTTCTTCAGCTCTGACTGGATGGTGGGGACTGGAAGAATTTATACTCCTTGCAGACAGCTGGTCTTTTGCATTCTTTTAACTAAATGCCTCAATGACTCACTAAAAGAATGCAAATGATCAGCTGTCTGCAAAGATTATAAATCCTTTCATTTTCCACCTTCCAGTCGGAGCTGAAGAAGCTTCTTGGATGAGAAGTGAAATGTCTTTAAATAAAAACCAGAAAGTTCAGTTGCCTTTTGAAAAAGCACCTTTGGGACAATAAAGACCTGGATTACTGAGAATCTCCATAGACATATAGCACGAACAGGTTTGTGCATGTATAGGTAGTCCCCAACCTATAGCCATTCATTCAGCGACAGTTCAGAAATAACAACAGGACTAAACAGATGGTGGTTATGACTGGTCCTCAACCTTCCAGCCACCCTAGCAACCCCACAGTCACGTGATCATGATCTGGGCACTTGACAACCAACTCACACTTAGAACTGTTTGCAGCTCTCCACAGTCACGTGATTGTCATTTGCAGCCTTCCCAGGACCTCCGTAGGGAAGCTGACGGAGAAGCTTGCAAGTTGCTGAGATCAGTCTCCCTCATATGCACACCCTTCCCTGGCCCCTCTGTGCTTGTGCCACACTGGTCACTCACACATCATTGTGCAGTCTTGTGCACCTTCCTCAAGTCGTGCCACACTTTTGTTCCCTTTTACGGCTGCATTGCAGTGACAGAAATTCTGGTCCTAATTGCCATTGTAAGTAGAGGACTTTTACCAGTACGCAATTTATCTTGGAAAGAAGACAAGCATCTATTCATGAGACTACATATCAAAAGGTGAATGAGGCATGAAGATATGTATGTATTACTCTGGCTACAGTTCTAAAATAAACACATGACTGGTCAAGTATATTGAAAATGTGCATTTCAAAAAATTCATGATTTAAGACTTGGTAGAAATTTTCTTTGTTTCTTTTTAGGTGCGGGATGATGTGTACCACAATATTCTAACAAACAATCTTCCTAATCTCTTGGAGTATGGCAACATTACTGCGTTGACCCATCTGTGGTATACTGGACAGATCACTAATTTTGAATACCTCACTCATTTAAATAAACATGCTGGCCGTTCCTTCAATGATCTCATGCAGTATCCAGTATTTCCCTTTATACTTTCTGACTATACTAATGAAACATTGGACTTACATGACCCATCTGTTTATAGGTAAAAATATAATGGCTTGCTTTTTAAAATGATTTACTAGATATACCACTTTCTGTAAAATTCACATATGCTAGTGGGAAAAAAATCAATTAGATTGCATTGTTGTGTTCCTTACGTTCTGGAATTGACTAATTGTAATATTGGTATAATTTCAGAAATTTGATCAAGCCAATAGCTGTACAGTCAAAAGAAAAGGAAGATCGTTACGTGGACACTTACAAGGTACTGAAATATTTCAGTTCATATCATTCATATTTTTAATCAAAGAGGTGAGAGACAGAGAACAGTATTAAACCATGAATGCCTTGTGTTCTGCTAACTGCCTGCTTGATTATTCAAATGTGCAAAAGGGAATAAAATATTCAATAATCCTCCTCATTCTAGTTTTGGATAAGAGATAATTGTCTTCGCAAGTGATCACAAGCTTGTTGTGGGAGCCACTTTTCTTTGTTGCTACAGTTTAGAGTCCAACCAATTTTGAGTCTGATGAGTTAGTTTCAATTAATTGCTGCTTTGGTAATAATATTACTAAGTAATCTATGAAAAAATAAATGATTTTACGTACTCAGCAGCTGAAGAAAACTTTTTCAGATTTCCTCTTTGTGACTGTCTTGAACGAAATGGTCACTGCATGATGTCTTCACTGACACTATCAATGGTCTCTTTAGTCCTGATAACAACCAATTTTCATATCTGAGTTTTAATCTGTTTTATCTAAAGGCAATTACTTTTTTAATTTTCATTTTGATCATGTTGATTAATAAATTGATTTTTAAATTATCAGTCCAAAGATATGATTAAGTAATTAGTTCACTATATTGCTAATTTAAATAGCAGCACTGCTTTAGTATTGCACATGAATCACTTATGACCATTTGAAGTTATGATGGACTTCCCCAAGGCTACATGTCCTGGATTCAAAGTTCTGAAGACTTCCCCCTGCCCCCACTCCCTCAGTCACCTGATTGCATTTGGGGCACTCAGCAACCAGCCTCTATTTATGGCCCTTTGAAGCGTCCTACGGTCACATGACTACAGTTTACAATATTTTTTTGCCAGAAAGCTATGTTTACTTCCTAGTTCTCAGCAAAAAAAATGCCTGTTAGAGAGAATCGATTCGCTTAATAACCACCCCATTTGCTAAATGACCACAATTGTAAAATCAGGCAGTCTAAGGCAGTGATGACTAACCTTTTTGCCGTCACATGCCAAAAATGCGCACACCCACAATGAAATGCATGTGTAAACCCCTGTGAGTGACCTCCATGCATGCACACGTGACCCCCATGCATATGCACATGACTCCCGTACATGCACATGTGGCCCCCCTGTGTGCGCTCTGCCCCCACGCATGCATGTATGACCCCCCCACACGCGGACCCCACCCTGCATGCATGTGTGCACATCTTTCGCATGCCCCCTGGCCCCTGCCCCCTGTGCAAGCATGGCAGAGACCCGAAAACCAGCTGGCTGGTGGGAGGCGCACGAACATGTGCAGTGGAGCTGAGCTGGGGCAACAGCTCAGATGCCCGCAGAGAGTGCTCTGTGTGCCACCTATGGCACGTATGTCATAAGTTTGCCATAATGGTAATCTCCTTAACAACCAGCATGACTTACAACCATACGTTTGGGCTGAATTACAGTTTAAATCAAGCACTTAATTGCCAGAAATGCATGACTTTTTAAAAATTTTGTATTTTAACTTTGGAAATAATTTTTTTTAAAAAATAAGACAAGCATGTTTTTTCTTCTGTTTTCTTTTTCTGCTGCAGTACCTAGAAGAAGAATATCGTAAAGGAGCTAGAGAAGATGATCCGATGCCTCCTGTACAACCTTATCATTATGGATCTCATTATTCAAATAGCGGAACAGTTCTTCACTTTCTGGTTAGAATGCCTCCTTTCACAAAGATGTTTTTAGCTTATCAAGGTACATTTTCCTAGGTTTTTATGATGTAAATAATTTTAATTTCCTAGCTTTGAATAGGCAATATTTGGATAGTCACAACACAGAACCAACAAACCATTGCAAATATTTACTTTAATTCTTTTTTTATAATCCTTAGAAATAGAAGTGCTGAAATGTATCATGTGTGTTTGCACCAGTAAAAGTGCATACACATAGATAACAGAGAATTAAATGTATTACTTATTGATCACCAAATATTTAAGTGTGTTATATTAATTTCTAATTAATTTAATATGATTTCCTCATTTTCAGATCAGAGTTTTGATATTCCAGACAGAACATTCCATTCTACTAATACAACCTGGCGCCTTTCATCTTACGAATCAATGACTGATGTAAAGGAACTCATCCCAGAATTTTTTTATCTTCCTGAGTTTTTAGTTAATAGGGAAGGTATGCTTCAAAAAGACTTTTTTTATTATCCATCCAGCATTCAATCACACTGAATGCTGGAATTGTTGAACTTTTGGACTCATTTGGTAAATTGCAGATGTAATGGGAAAGGAAAAAAAAGCCTTGACTCATGTGAGGGTGGTGAAAATAAAAAAGTGGAGATGGACACATTTCATCCAGGAATCAGGTCGAGGTACAGGATGGAAACTATACTGGTTGCATTTGTTTATTTCCTGTCATTATTTTTACAAATACCGTATTTTTGGAGTATAAGACGCACACAGATTTTGAAGAGGCAATTAAAAAAAAAAAAAAAAAAGTAGGTAGGTAGATAGAGGGATAGAGAGGGAGAGAAAGAGAGAGAAATACAGTAGGTAGGTAGGGAGAGAAAGAGTAGTTAGGTAGGTAGATAGATAACGGGAGAGAGAGAGAGAAATACAGTAGGTAGGTAGGGAGAGAGAGTAGATAGGTAGGTAGGTAGAGTGATAGAGAGAGAAATATATAGAGAGAGAAATACAGTAGGCAGGGAGAGAGAGTAGTTAGGTAGGTAGGTAGATAAAGGGAGAGAGAGAGAGAGAGAGAGATGAACACAGTAGGTAGATAGGGAGAGAGAGAGAGAGTAGGTAGGTAGGTAGATGTTTCCAGATGTATTTATCCATGTGTTGGAGAAGGAAATCGCTGAGAATCTGTAGCACCTAAAACTTTCTGCTGGCACAGCACTTGACCAATCTAATTCTCATCAACCACTCTAACTAAACAGCTTTCTGAAAGGGGAAAAAAAGGTTTTGTACTCTGCAAACCTCCCCAAAATGGCCCGTTTTTTGCGAAAATGGGCCTTTTTTTGTCAAAAAAGTTGCCTTATGGAGGCTTATAGAGTGCTGCTGAGGGGAGGGCACAAAATGGCCCATTTTTTGCTCACTTCTGCCCTCCCCAGCCCCCAGGAGCTCTGAAAGCCTCCATAAGGCTATGCATGGCCATTTTGGTGAAGAGGCAGGGCTTCAGGTGTATAAGACGCACCCAGATTATCAGCCTCTTTTTAGAGGAAAAAAGGTGCGTTTTATACTCTGAAAAATACAGTAACTGAAGTTGATGAACATATCCAATACACCTCTTCTTTTTCTTATTTTTTTCCACAACTACTCTGTTGAGATGATAGAAAGTGACCAGCCTAAAGTCACCCAGCTGGTTTTCACGGCTAAGCCAGGACTAGAGCTCATGGTCTTCTGCTTTCTAGCCTGGTGTCTTAACCGCTAGACCCTTTGTTAACCATGCTATGCTTTCATCTGCGGGGATTGGGGTATTGTGCTCCAGTGGGTCCATTCCTTCCTTCCTTCCAATCCTTTAGTAGGTGTTTCTAATCAGTGAGTTATTGTTCCTAGTAACGCCACTAACAAAAGAGGACTGCGAGGATTGAGTTTCCTCAAAGTTCCATTTTATTAGAAATGTCATATAGGCACATCTGGGAAAACCCAAATCTGAAAGCTTCCAGGTTTCCCCCATCCAATTGAAAGTTCAAATCCCTGCTCAGCACTCACATGTCCATCACATGGTCCAATCAGATCCCGTCCCTACTGGAGATGCCTCCTAGTCACACCGCTGCAGGTACAGGGCAAGATGTCCTTGACTCTCTGAGAAAGGAATGTTATTTAGACTATATATCTCCCATACTCCATATAATTCCCCCCTCCCATTTTCACACAGCATTAAGTGTCGCAGGCCTGAAGGTCCAAATGCAAAAGATGGCTTCCAGGCCTGACACAGTGGTTGTAGATAAGAAGAGTTTAGCCCACTGGCCTGCTATACCAGAGTGTCGCAGAGCTTGGTTCTTCACCCTACTTTTTAATCTTAGCTACTAGACCGGGTCATTAATTAGTTAAGGGTGCCGTATCTTGTACATTGCCACTCACACCCCGTAGTTAGCATCTTGTTTCAGAGCCCAGAGGCTATTTAATATGATTGGGAAGTAACAAACTGAAGTTGAACCAAAGCAAGATGAAGTGCTGTTCATTCACAAGATTCTCAGCTAGATCTGGATCATTCCCTCATAGTTCCCCACTATCATGAAATTGGGGGGGGGGGTGTTTTGAGGCCAGAAGGAAGGGCTTCTCTAAAATGGTCTCCATATTAGCCCCCCCCCCAAATAAAAATGGTTCCAATGTTGAGCCCCTTCTGAAAGCAAATTAAGATTAAGTTCCTCTGGTGAAATGCTAGTATTTTATTGCTCCAGTTGCATAGTAGGTTTTAATTTTCTAATAATATTGTTGTTATGCCAGTATTGTTTATTTTGTTTGCTGGGAGTCATATAGTTGCAGTGATCCAGAAATCTAAAAAAATAATAAATGGACTTTCAACTGTTGGTAAACAAAACATAGATCTCAGTTGTGTTAAACTTTACATCTAATCACAGGGAAAGTGGACCATTATTATTACTGAAAAAGATTGTTTAAAAAATGGGTAATAGATAATAGATTCAAAATGTTTGGTTCATTCATAATAAACTGCAGATTGGTTAAAAAAGAGGTTTTTCCTGGAGGAGGAGAGAAACAGGAGAAGTGCACAAGTCCAAGATTCACTTTCAGATTTAAAGCTATGCAAACTATGCAATTGATTTAATCAATTGTTAATGTAAAATTTTGGAGAACATAATTTTGCAACAATTACCATGAGTTGGTTTTTAAAAAATGTTGTGTGAAGATAAAAATGATTTTTATATTAATTATTTAGATTTAAGCCAACTAATATGAATTATTTCTATTTATAGGTTTTGATTTTGGGATACGTCAGAATGGTGAAAGAGTAAACCATGTGAACCTCCCACCCTGGGCTCGAAATGATCCAAGATTATTTATTCTGATCCACCGTCAAGCTTTAGAGTCTGACCATGTTTCCCAAACCATCTGCCATTGGATTGATTTAGTATTTGGGTATAAACAAAAAGGCAAGACCTCCGTTCAAGCGATTAATGTCTTTCATCCTGCTGTAAGTATCCTTTTAAAAATAATAATAATAATAATACATTTGCCCTTCATTCAATAACAGTATTAGATCCAGCATGTACAAGGAATCCAGGCTCATCTAAAATGTAGCATATTCTCATTCTTGTTTAGACATTCCTACTGAAGTATAGCACATGTGTCTTATATGTGTTAAGGTACATTATTAGGCTGCAACCAACCCATTACTATATCCGTATAGTATATATTATATTGGTTAGTTCAAAGCTATCACTGCTTTCTTTGCATTAAAAAGAAAAAGAAAACAGTGTGTTAGCCATATGTTGCTGAATTTTCGGAATGTCCTCTTCAGCTGTTCCTTGGCCCTCAATAACAAAGAGCAATCTTCCAGCATCCATTTTTAGGATGTGTTAGATAGAATTGGAATTTTTGGTCAGTTCCTATTTCAGAATCCAACAGGATACTAAAGATGGTAGAACTGAAGATTGTGAGGAGGTCAGGCAGAATCAACGGTGCCTAATAAATGTCATCCTCTAAGGCAGTGTTTTTTAACTTTAGCAGTTTTAAGATGTGTGGACTTCAAATCCTAAAAGTCTACATATCTTAAAAATTGCCAAGGATGCGACTACCCTAAGGCATCCATAGCAGTATCCGTTCTAAAATCAGGCCAAGATGCTCACATTAAGGTGTAGATGGCTTCTATGGTGATAAAAATTAAAATATTTTAGAGTGACTAAATTACAGAAAGATCAAAGGTAAATTTGCAGAGGTTCAGAAGCTGGGAGATACAGGGTGTCTCTTATGTCTGTGCTTTATGTGTGGAACCTACAGTTCTTTCCTACTGGATCTTTTTGGATCTTTTTATTTTGCTGATAACCGAACCAAGTGGAAGTCTGAAGAACTTTTGTTACCTTGGAACTTTGGTGCTACTGTTTTGCCTCAGCTGTATCGTATACTTGCTTGGCTGCTTAATTTTTTTATTTAAAAAGTTTTATGTGTGCCAGTTTGATGTAATGGTTAAGGTTTTAGACTAGAAATAGGGACACTGAATTCTAGTCCTCCCTTAGGCAGAGAAATCAATTGAGTGCCTTTACTCCAGTTATTTTCTCTCAGCCCAACCCATTTCAAAGGGTGCTTGTTGTGGGGAAAATAGGAAGAGAAGGCATTGCTTACACTACCGTGATTTTTAAAACAATAAAAGAAAACAAAAATCTAACAAAAGGAACATATACATGCCCTAAGAATGAATTCTTCTCTTATCCTTTAATGAACACACATGCTTATACATCTACATAGATATAATTTGTTTGTTTCTGATTTACATTTTAGACATATTTTGGAATGGATGTGTCAGCTGTTGAAGATCCAGTCCAAAGAAGAGCTCTGGAGACTATGATAAAAACATATGGGCAGACTCCTCGCCAGCTGTTCCACACGGCTCACGTCAGCAGATCGAAACCTATGGAAGGAGAACTCCCTGCTGCAATGGGATTATTAGTGCAGTTTGCTTTCAGAGAAACAAGGGAGCATACGAAAGAGATTGTCTACCCAGTATGTTTCATAATGCTACTGTGTTCATTATATAACAGAACTTCTTCCTGCAACATACTGCAATGTAACACACACAAACACACACACACACACACACAGACTGACACTCACACTGTCTGTCTATCTGTTTATCTCTTATTGCTTTTTTAATGGTAGGAGGATCTTGGGTGGAGAAGATCTGTAGAGAAATCGATATTGTTTTTAAAGCTTTTGTTAAAGTGTCTGTCAAGGCTGTGTGTTACCTAAGTACCTATTTTCTTTCAATAAGTCATCTCCCCCCCCCCCATTGGAACAGCATCAAATAATTCTTTCTGCTTTAGATTCCTTGTTCGTTTTATGCTCATATATATTTCTGCAAGAACAATTATCTGTGTCTCCCAATGGAGAAGTCAAGAGCTGCTATTTCTAAAATAATACTTTAAAAGTAGCATTGTTCTTCAAATACTGATACTCAATTTCCGTAGAGATAAGTTTAATCAAAAGACCCAACCACATTTTTAAAACTCAGAAAATAAAGATAGCGTTGTGATCCAGCTTTATTAAACCTTTAGACCTGGGTTAGGCATAATGGTCCCAGTCTGATACAATGGCTTCTTCACATTTGGGTGTGTGTTATGGGTGACCTCTCCCAAATCACTAAATAATGATTTAATAGACTGGCACTATCAATTCTGAACCAGTGAAGAAGATTCCCTGTCCATTGCACAACAAATGACATAAATACCTGACCAAAAGCATCAAGATAAAATCAGTATATTAATTGGAACAATTAAGTTAAACTAATTCAACTAAATTAATTAAAATATACAGGTAATCAATGGATCCCCAATTGCACATGGCAGCCATTTTTACCCACATGCAGAGTTAGACTCTGACTTGCACAAATATATGAACATCCTTCCTTCCTTCCTTCTAACAGGTATTGGGGGGAGGAAAGGATGAAGTTAGAGTAAGAAATAACTGAACTGGAAATGGCAGAAAAGAAAAAGTGGAGAAATAAAACTGGAGGGAAATGAGAGGCAGAGGCAATTGGACAGCAAAGAAAAAAGAGAAACTGTATTTAAGTATTATTAAAAGACTATAGATTTAAATTCATCAAACAACTCTTCCTAAGCAACAGCTTATTTTTCAAAGGCTGATGGTGTAGTTATCTGCGTCAATTATTGTGTCAATGGCTTCTTTTATGCAAATTGGCCAATTTAAGATGACTACTAGGTCTGTGCAGCTCATCAGAATGCAAGGTAAAAAGGCACTTTGGAATGGATGGGGACAGACATAGTTGTGATTGCTGTCTCTAACCTTTTCTCTGGGATCACATGGCTGCCATTGGCATTTGGGCCCTGTGCCAGGGAAAGGCGTGTTTGGTAAAGAGTCAGGCACAGGTGCTGCATTAGCGCCTCACAAGCTCTGGAGCATGTTTTGTGCTTTCTAATGAGAAGCACTATGCAATCCTAATAACTACCCTCTAGTTCAGGGGTCTCCAACCTTGGCAACTTTAAGCTTGGGGGACTTCAACTCCCCCGAATTCCCTAGCCAGCTTTGCTCACTGCTGGCTAGGGAATTCTGGGAGTTGAAGTCCGCCAGGCTTAAAGTTGCCATGGTTGGAGACTTCTGCTCTAGTTCACAAGAAAGTGTTTGGGAGAAAGATTGGATGTATAAATATGTTCTCCAACAATTTCATTAGAAATAAAAACACATTAAACCTGGTGTTTAAAAATTGTTTTAAAACTGACTACTGTTTTGTTTTGTTTTAGAGTCCTTTACCTTGGATCAGAGGCTTAAAATGGGGGGAGTACGTAGGTTCTCCTAGTGCCCCTGATCCACTTGTCTGCTTTAGCCAACCACATGGAGAAAGATTTGGCTCCTTGCAGGCTTTACCAACTAGAGCAATTTGTGGTCTGTCCCGAAAGTTCTGCCTTCTGATGATCTACAGCAAAGAGCAAGGTAAGGACTCTAGTACACAGTCCTAGCAGAAACATTGGAAACCAAAGTTCAAAAAAGGCCAAACTATCCTCTTTATCCATTAGTTCAGTCATCCAACGATGACAACTGAGTTATTGAGGCCCACACTGTATATTACTGAGTGGCGTAATTGCTGTAGAGATCTTAAATTGGGTAGAAAGTTTGTGAAATGGCTCCCACATGAGCTATAGCAATTCTGAGGACAACTCTAGAAACATCCACAATGAAGTGGCTCAGCAGATGTAATAAGGTTCTCTCTACTCCATGTTGAAATTATTGCCCATAGGTAAGCTTCCTGTAGATGGCTCACGTATGTTTTGGATCCCACAGGAATCAGTTCCTGTATAAGTAATGTAATTCTGTTTTATTATGGATTCATTAGGCAACAAAAACATATGAGGAAGCGTTAGAACTCCCAACATTTTTTCTTGTTATGACAAGTTCATTGCTTCAGATTTAAACATAGGGAATATGGAAAGCTTATCTTATTTTTTTTCCAAAGTTTTTTATTTTTTGTTACATATTTGAAACTCTTTTGTAAACAAAGGGTTGTCCGGTTTTTCCCCTTTAACATTCTCACATACACAATTCATTTTACATTATATTTCCATTTCCAATTTTAGCTGTATTATTTTCTTCCCATATTATCCATCTTAGAATTAATCTTTTCTTAACACATAAACAATGTCATTATTTATCCCTTCAGAAGTAAACCAAATTTATCATGTCATTTCCATCTATTTTCTATAGAATTCAGGTTTTATGTAATAAGCATTTTACTTAATTAGTTTCCACAATTAATAATATTAATATAATTCCCTCACATCTTAATTAGCTATATATCATTACTAGGATTGACATATTTATCTTATGAAGACCACATAAGTAAGGCCTTAATAGGTTTGTGAAACAGAAGGCATTGTTAAAATAACTGTGATTTTAATAAAATTAAGTAAAAGAAGAGATTCCAGTGTTTGCTTTTTGAAAAAAAAGATACATGATAGAATACCTTGAAATGTCAACTGAATTCTGGATCTGTTGCAGGTGTTAGAAGCATGCATAGTACAGATATCCAATGGTCAGCCATCCTGAGCTGGGGATATGCAGATAATATCTTAAGATTAAAAAGCAAGCAAAGTGAACCTCCAGTAAACTTTATACAGAGTTCACAATTTCACCAGGTAAGACTTGTTAATTCTGTTTCTGCTTGACTAACTTAGCATTTTTTGGAGGGGGGAGGGGGGGGAAGCAAGCCTTAACAAATAAAGTCTGCTTTAGATGTATTGATCCTAGTCTAATAAATCACTGTTTATCAAACTGAGAATGAACCTGTAACTTTGCTACAAGCTCCTTCCTAAACACTTGTAATGTCATAATCCATAATTTAATTTCTTAATAATGGAAATGATTAAGTCTATGCTAGTGTTATTGTAGTACAACACAGAAAGAAAATAGAAGGCAATCCATACAGTTACAATTAGTCATCAGTAGAATGTGAACTTTTATGATTTTGTGTTTGTTTAATCAAATACATTAAAGGATGAATGTTCCTAGTTGCAAACAAAGAGCCAGCTGCTGTTTTTCCTGCTTCTCATCAATCACACTAGTCATAAGTGTTTTTGTTACCTAGTCCACACAATTGTAGAATGTAGGTGTATATGGCCTCTGGTCCAGGCAAATTAATACCACAATAAACTGCTCTGGCATTCATGCTACTCCGACTTTCTTAAATTTGTATTTGCTTTTGATCCTATTTAAATAGATAAAGTTGCTACTTTATGGTTATTATACTATCAGACTTAGGGAATCACTGCTCACTTCAGTAGTCAGCAGAAAATGATTCTCCGTCTGAATTAAGTGAGCAAAACTACTTGATTCCAGAGCCCAGTTATATGTGCATGGTATACGCATTATATCAAAAGCTTGAGCTGCAGAGTTTAGAGTTGCAGTTTTCCACCTGTTACTTAGAAAGCTTATTTCCAGCATCCTTATAACTTTCTTGTGTAGTTTGCTATATAATGCAGAGTAACTACAGTAGGAGAAAGTTTAGTTGTATATGTGAGTCAATGCTTGTAGATTTGCAGCCTGATTACTGTAAGTGTGGTTGTGGCTTTTTCCAGTGGAGGAGTGGAATGAGTTCAAGAGCAAAACAGCTGAAGACAAAACAAAATGTTTTTCTTCAAATGTATTTGTTTTTAATATAATCCCTTTTGGCAGTCTTTGAGATGAACAACAGATAAAACATAAATGCTGTTTAAATGTCTCACTTTTTTTTGTATCTAAGGTAACAAGTTGTGCCTGGGTGCCAGACAGCTGCCAACTTTTTACTGGAAGTAAATGTGGAGTTATTACAGCGTATATCAACAGATTCACTAGTAGCACTGTAAGTATATAAAATTGAGGCTGTAGCTGCTTAAAATCGGCCTGTAGTTTAGTTGAATTAGTTTCCCTAATATAGTCCTACTTTCCCAATCTTAGATCTTGTGTCTTTCTTGCCCATCCCTCAGCTAAATTATTAAATAATTTGATTTTTTTTTATTTTGCCAAACGTACCAGTTTTATTTGAACATCTAGATTAAAGTTTGGACATCTATAAAAGAAATGTTTAACTTTCACCTCTGCCATTTTGCTAATAGTTATAAAAACGTGTGTGTGTGTGTAATTTTACCTACATACCGTATATACATGTATACCATATTTTTCGGAGTATAAGACGAACCTTTTTTCCTCAAAAAAGAGGCTGAAAATCTGGGTGCGTCTTATACATCGAATACAGCATTTTTTGCCTCCCAAAGCCCCACACCTTCACAAAAATGGCTGTGCAAAGCTTTATGGAGGCTTTCAAAGAGTTCCTAGGGGGTAGCGGAGGGCAGAAATGAGCAAAAAATGGCCCGTTTTTTACCTCCCCAGCCCCCAGCAGCAGTCTATAAGCCTCCATAAGGCTATGCATGCAATTTTTTTGACAAAAAATGGGCCCGTTTTCGCAAAAAAAACCCGGGCTGTTTTTTGCTCATGGGGGGGGGGCATCCTCCCCAGAAGCACGCTGCAAGCCCTCCCAAGGCTATTCATGCCTTTTTTAAAAAAATGAGCCTGTTTTTCTAAAAAAACGGGCTGTTTTGGGGAGGTTTGCAGAGTGCAAAAAATTTTTTTCCTTTTGGAAAGCTCTTTAACTGATTGATGAGAATTACATTGATCAAATGCTGTGCCAGCAGAAACAAAGTCTTAGGTGCTGCAGGTTATCAGTGATTTCCTTCTCCAGCACATGGATAAATATACCTGGAAACATCTACCTACTACTGTATTTATCTCTCTCTATTTTTTTCTTTCTCTCTCTATCCCTCTACCCACCTACTGTACCTACACTCTCTCTCTCTCCCCCTACCTACCTATTGTATTTCCCTATCTCTCTATATTTCTCTCTCTCTATCCCTTTGTCTGTCTACCTACCTACCTACCTACCTACCTACCTACCTACCTACCTACCTACCTACATACATACATACATACATACATACATACATACATACTCTCTCTCTCTCCCTACCTACCTACTGTATTTGTCTCCCTCTTTATCCCTCTACCTACCTACCTACTTTTTTTCAAAAATTGCCTCTTCAAAACCTTGGTGTGTCTTATACTCCGAAAAATACGGTATATAACCACCAAATATTGTTGCTCCTTTCAAATATGAGCTTGAAATATAAGTTTATAATTAGTAATTTAGTCAGGAATCTCTCAACTTTCAAGTATTTTGGTCCTCATCTATTATCCTAAAAATAAGCAAACCTATGGGCTACATGGCACTCAGTTCTATTTTGCAGGACCCCAAAACCTTCCAGGATCATGTTTTTTTCTTTCTTCTTTATTTATCATCTAGACTTATATGGCTGTACTATCAGTATATGACTCAGAATGGCTAACAATAGTAAAATAAACACAGCAATCATTATAAACAATTAGAATCAAGTTTTGCCTTTAGCAAAATAATAATTACACCACAATGGGGTTATCCCAATGCTGACACCCAGTGCTTGGTTGAAGAGACTTGTTTTTACTGCTTTAAAAAGGCTGATTGGCAAGATTAAGGCCATCCAAATCTCAAGGGTATGTTGTTCCAAAGAGCAGACCTGCTTTCTGGATTGCATTAGATGGCACTGTTTAATAGAGGGTACTAGCAGCATACTACCCTGCTAGACCTTGTAATTGGAGTGCACAAAAATGAAGGGCTTAATAATAGGTAATAATCAGTGTCTTGAATTGCACCTGGAGGTCTAGTGGAAACTAGTGAAATTCCTTGAGAAATATCACAGTATCTAGGTGAACTGAGGGATCCATGTCACTGCATTTTAGAACTAGCTGCAATTTTCAGATGATCTTCAGGAACAGCATTATCTAGAGCAGGACTGTCAAACTCATGGCCTATGGGCCAGATGTGTCATGTGACGCCGCTGTGATGATGTGAGTTTGACACCCCTGATCTAGAGTATGTTGCAGCAATCCAAACAGGGTGTGATCCAGTGGTCGGTTTCTATTATTTTTATTACAGGTTCGCTCGTGCACGTGATCTTCTGTGCATGTGCAGAAGCATCCGGGCAGGTGGGCGGAATCTCCCACCGCTGCTACTACTGGTTTGCCCGATCCGGACCAAACCAGCAGTAACCCACCTCTGGTGTGGTCAATGCATGAGTGAAAGTGAATAGGGCTTCCTGATCTAGGTATACGCCGAATTGTCACACAAGATGCATTTGTGCAAAGATTCTCTAGTCATGGCTATTATTTGCAGGAGACAGGAATCTAGGAACATGTGCTGACCCAGACTTCCCAAGATCATGAAGCAGATTCCTCATCACAATAAAACCTCTTTTATTTAGGTTAAAGAGAATTCCTCTTCAGCAAAGTCCCTGCAAACAGTCTCATGAGATTTCACAACTACAGACCTTTATCAGGCTTGGAGAGTTGCCAGGTCTATATCTTGCAAATTCCATGCTGTAGCAGCAATTACTTGGCATGAAGTCAGAAACAGATCTTCACCCTAATGAATTGAACTAATTGTCTCCTGCAAACTCCCTTGCCCTTTCGCTCCCCTTTATTCCTTATGGGAGGGGCCATTCACCTTTAGTTTTACTCCTGAGTCGGCCCTTGTTCCTTAGCTATTCCCTTCTCCTGGCAGCTCTGCGCATGCGCACATTGGGAACAGGCTCCAGCTGTTCTTCTGCCCCATTGATATCCGACTTAGAAAGCAACTGATAACTGTCGGACGGCCCTGGCCTCATCTCTGCCTCCGACGCACAGCACTCATCAGAATCTTCCCCAGACTCCAGGACTGGTACATATTCCTCCCCAACCTCCTCACTGTTTGAGTCTGCCACCAGCTCCACTGGCTGCTGGCAGGCCACAACAGGACAGCCCTGAATTGTACATCAGTGTTACCACATTCAAAACTAAAGGTGCAGCTCAGGGTGGCTGAGGGTGGGCAGGGGATAGTCCTAAATACCTATAGTAACTCAGTCTTGTCAGGATTGACATGTTTCACTCCATTCAGGCAGAGGTGGAGAAGCTTTATGAATGTTTCCTTTCTGAGTTCTAGATTGTATCTTTTAAAGGGTAAGTAAATGGAGCTTATCGCTATGTTGTTGGCTTTTGATAGCTGATCTGTTCGAATAGCAAGCTTCCAGGAAGGAAACAAAAAGCTAGAATGCATCTTTTGTAGCAGATAACACTGATAAGCAGGGAACAACACCAGATAAGCCATCAGGGAAGAGACAATATTCTAATCAAGGAACTATCAAGGAAGAAACAGGACCCCTGCCAAAACTGGCAGAGCAAGGTATTATATATAAACAGCCAACAAATCCCACTTCTGAGTATTGCACTGAAAGCCATAAAATTCTCTATGTACAGTTGGTCTCTACAATCAATCACACTTTGGATTTTCATCTTAGGGGGAAATTCCCCAGCCAGGTTTTGGGTTACACATGTCAAAGAGATTTTGTCAGTTTAAGTAATTATTCTCTGATTTAGAAAATACATGATCCTTATATGATTGTATCCAAAATATGCTGTTATTAAGTGATTTTTAAAATGGGAAATAATCTTTTCATTTTTGGATTTTTTTGAAAAGTCTCTTTATTCTTCTGGTTAAGCAGTTTGTTGGATGATTCTGAAATCTGAAAGTTGTACTTTCATAACAGCAGTACTTTTTCAAAGTAAATTATTGCAACACAGACTTTGCTTTGGTTTGTAAACATGTTCAGTCAGTCAGTGAGATAAATGAGAACATTTGTATCACTGCTGTTCAGTTGTAGATCCTTGGATTGCCTTTTTTGGGAGCCTCACACTCTGGACCATATAGAGCAGCAGTCCCCAGCCTTTCTGGCTCTGTGGACCGGTGGTTGTGGAAATGGTGGGGGAGGAGAGGGGATGGTTTCACATGTGCGCCACTTGCACAAATGCAGCTTTGCGTGCTCACCTGCCACTTGTTTGGTCTGGTTCCCAACATGCTGTGGTCTGGTATTGGCCATGGACTGGGGATTGGTCAAAAAGCGGACAAAAAATGCTCTACAGAGAATCATTAAAACTGCCCAGAATATCACCGGGCTCCAGTTACCAGTCCTGGATGACATCTTCGCATCTCACTGTTTGAGGAAGTTGCATAACATTCTCAGAGACTCTTCCCATCCTGCTTAATCTTTTTAGATTGTTGCAGAAGATACAGAACAATTTAAACTAGGACCACACGTCTTCTGAATAGCTTTTATCCCAGAACTATAATTGCACTCAACAATGAACAAAGGGGTCACCATCAGTGAGCTATTGGACAGGGCAGTGAATTTTTGGGTGGGTGGGGGTGTGTTTGGAGATTGTTATGTGTGTTGGGTCTGGTCTTTAGGTGTTATGTGAATTTTGTTGTATGTGTAAACTGTGTATATACATACAATCACAGTAAAGTAAAGTAGTGTAGTTAGTAGCATAAGAAGAGGCCATATGATATGGCAGTATGTTTGCTAAGGTCTGTTTAGGTTTCTTTTCTAAAATGAATATTAACTTAGAGAAACAATGAGATTTTGCACAGAGCAATAAATAAGGAAAAGCATTGTCAATTACATGCACTAACTAGTGAACATGGTCTAAATACCTCTCAGTGGCCTTCTTATCTATAAAAGGTAGGTCAGATGCTGAAACACTGTTTTTAGTGTACAATTTGAATATGCATTATTTGCCCAAAATTATTTGCAGCGTAATAAATCTTGGGATTTGGTATATTAATGGGTTGTTGAAGTCTAGCAGCCTTCCTTTTGGGATTCCAACATGACAATGCTGTACTTGGTATATCAAAGCTATTGTCTATCACCTCTGCTTTCCGTCATTATCAGCTTATTTTATTACATTCCTGCATCTTAATTAGCTCTCTCACGTTTAATAGAGGAAACAGCATATATTTTTTTTTAAAAAAACAGCATGGGGTAAAAGTTTCTGATTTTGCACACCATTTGGTTACAGCTAAAGAAGTATATTGTATATATCCTCTCATGAATTACTAAGCAACAACATGTGCTGTAAAATAGGCAGCTATTTAGAGCTTTCCTCTGTGCTAATAGCTACGTGAAAGATCTAAATGAGCTAGTTTTCACAGTTAATGCCATAGTAGCAATTGTTTGTCAATCAAGCGTTCAGTTTTAAAGAAAAGCTTGAATTGAGACATAAGCAGTCTTGGCTTACTGTTTTTGTAACTGAAATTGAGAAAAACAATTATACAGGACTAAAATGGTTACGACATTGGACTTAGCAACAGGAAGGTTGGCAGTTCGGGATCCAAACACCCTCTGATGGAGTGAGCTCCGGTTCCTTGTCCCAGCTCCTGCAAACCTAGCAGTTTAAAAACATACAAATGCAAGTAGATAAATAGGTACCCCTTTAGTGGGAAGGTATCAGTGTTCTGTGCATCTTGGCACATAGTCATGCTGACCACATGATCACGATAGCATCAGATAACGCTGGCTCCCTCCCCTAAGAAACAGAAATGAGTACCGCCCCTAGAATCAGACACAACTGGACAGGGGATACCTTCCTTTCAGGGAAAAGATAATAAAATGGCACTTGCTAATCAGTAAAATAATGAATGAAGCAGGTGTATCTTTAAATCTAGTCTCAAGTTTGACTTGTAATATAGTACATTTGTTCCCGCCTTCTGCTAAATTTATGGTTGTCTATTTTCCTTCGCAGCCTTCTGAAATCGACATGGAGTCTCAGATGCATCTATATGGACACACTGCAGAGATCACCAGCTTGCTTGTCTGCAAACCCTATAGCATCATGATAAGTGTGAGCAAAGATGGAACTTGTATCATATGGGATTTGAACAGGTATAAGCATTTTTAAATCACACTCCTTACTGTATTGAATGTCCCCAGACTCTAAATTATAAGTGAAGATTGATTTGTTCCATCTTATAAAATTAACAGTAAGATTGCTTAACCCTGTGTATTTTTCCCCATCTACACACTGATGATAGTTAAGAGTGATATTCCAATATTAGTATCGGAAATAAGAATTTAAAGCATTACTTTAAAATGTTACAACTGCTATTAATGATGAGAGTGGTTCTTTGAACAATCAAATCATTTTTACAGGCTCTGCTATGTGCAAAGTCTTGCTGGGCACAAAAGTCCTGTTACGGCAGTGTCTGCTAGTGAAACAACAGGGGACATTGCGACTGTTTGTGATTCAGGTAGGTGCCTTATCAAGTGGAAGTAATGCAAACTAGCAATGATAAGCCTATGGAGTTAATTTTATACAATTTTTCATAGAAGTGCAAAGGAAATAGTAAGAAGTTAAATCTTTATCTTGACTTCAATCAAGATATGCAAGCTTTTGCATTGTGTAGAAGTCTTCATTGGTCAGAATAAAAATGTGACTGATTTCCAACTATGCTGAGAAGAGGTTAACTAAATAACTTAATTTCCAGTATTAACTTCTGGTGGATGAGTGTCTATAAGGGAAACTGGCTTACCCGATAGCCCCTCATTGTCATAAAAGTGTAGAATAAATAACCTAGGAAGATGGTTTAGAATTGGAAATGTGGTTGCTGTGCTTGCCTTCAGGCTATGGCAGAGGTGAATAACTGTGGCAACTTTACAACCTGTAGATTTCAACTCGCAGAATTCCTGAGTCAACCGTGCTCTGGGAGTTGAAGTCCATAGATTATAAAGTTGTCATACTTTCTCACTCCTGCTGTAAGGCTGGGTGACTGGCTAACTAGTTAACATATCAGAAAGTCATTGGCATACAAGAGAATCAGAAAATAGTTTAAGGTCCAGCACATTGTTCATAATAGGTTGTAATAATAGCTTCCTATTATTACAAATGGAGATGGGGATTATATTTAAATATCACTGGAGGACTTCTCCTTCCTGTAATAGATTTTTGGGTTGTGACTAATGAATTCTTGTAAAAAGCCAATATATATTAGGCTGAATTTTCTGGCACCACTTGGTGCAACAAGGGAGTTCTTAGTCTGTCCAGGACTTTCCTAACAGTCCTAAAAAGAATACAAAGAAAAATACTTTGATACATAACTTAACAAACGATGCACGAGTCCTTAAATGCACGATGCAACCATCCAGTCTTATGTAGTTTTAATAGGAGACTTACTTATTAAACCAATAAAACCACAACTCTAAAATGAGATTTGTTGGGGGGGAAAAATCAGGGAAAAACAATAGGAAAATAAACATACAAAGAAATTCCAGCTAAAATCACTACAAACAAACTAGCCAAAGAAATTACATTTTATCTGCTTGAATAAGTTGATGGGTTTCAGTCCACATTCATCACTTGTTACACAAAAGATTACTGAAGAAGTTTCTCTCAGCTTTCTGCTCAGAAATTTATTTTTTACAGCACAATCCTTAGTTTCTAATAGAAAATAATTATGGAAAGCCAGCCCTTTTGAGCAGATTGTCTGCTGCTATGCCCAAACATAAAAATGCTTTGATACTTGATATCCTGGGTTTAACCAGCAAATCAGAAATGATCCAGGAGCTAAACGTACTTTCCTAATGATCCTTGGTGAAATTGTAAAATACAATCTAATTTGTTTCTAAGAGGAAACAAAATCTGAATTCAGTCATGTCAGTGTGTAGTCAATTTATCAGATCCTTTAGGAGACGTGGTGGTTCAGTGGCTAAGACGCTGAACTTGTCGATCAGAAGGTTGGCAGTTCAGCGGTTCGAATCCCTAGTGCTGAGTAACGGAGTTAGCTCCTGTTACTTGTCCCAGCTTCTGTCCACCTAGCCTTTCAAAAGCATGCAAAAATGCAAGTAGAAAAATAGGGACCATCTTTGGTGGGAAGGTAACAGTGTTGGCTCTTCGGCTTTGAAATGGAGATGAGCACCGCCCGCTAGAGTCAGGCACTACTAGCACATATGTGCGAGTGGAACATTTATCTTTACCTTTAGAAGGCACCATTTCATACTAAAAGCTTCCTTGACAAACAGATAAATTTAGATTTATCATATGTCAGTTCAATTTAGGTTATCAGTAAGGTTGAAATAAGAGCTTAGAACCAAATGCTGTCTGGATTCATTCACTGACCTGTGAGTTCCTAAAATGATGCATGTATTTATGCAATTATCTCTTCCCAAATAAAACATTTTTTGGAGTTAGGTTTGTGCAAGAAATACATATATTATATACGGTACTTTTAATACTTAAATTTTACTGTACATATTAAATAAACCAATGATAGAGCCATACAACTGATAACTTTCTTTGATTGAAAACAAACATAGCCCCAACATATTTTTATTGAGGATAAGCTGTTTAATGTTTACTTATGCATAGTTCCTGAAATCTGGGTTTTATTAAGACAGCTACCAAAGCTCATTCACCAAAATCCAGGGTAGGAAGAGCAAGAAGTGTTTTCCTGCATTACCTTCTCTTCAAATTGTTGGAAGAAATGTCCATCTGGATTCAGTTCCAAGTGGGAAGAAAGACACTGGAAACATAGAGACTGTTTGGAAAGATGGTTTTTAATGGTGAACAAGACCACATGGTTTGAGGTCCTGGAAGGAAAAGGCACATGGGTGAGAGAGAGATTTACACCCTCTCCTGGGCCCCACCTTAGAGCTTCCTGTTCCTGTCTAAGAAGTGTATTCTGATTGGTGGTCAGACTCCTAGGGGGCGGGGGTCTTAGCTAACTTTGTAGGCTGTCTGTCTCCCAGGCTTGGTTGAGCCTTGCTGACTGATGTAATCTTCCCAGGTGCCATGTGGTGAGATTTGTAGAGGGCTAATCCTCTCATGTTCTGAGGGCCATGTCTTAATCCCATCACCCTGGAGCTTAAGGAGTGGGGGGGAGCGGACAGGGAGCTGCAGGAAGCTGCTTTGTCCTTAAAACATGTTTCTCCTTTTGTCATCCAGGGAACTGTAATATTCTGCCTTTTCAGTATTTCCTAAAATATTTCATTTTTCTAGGAGAGGGGTGGGTGCTACCTTTCTACAAAATGTTGCAGTTTGTGGATTCCTTGCAAGCTTCAAGTTGCTTTTGCTCTCTTTTCTCCCAATTGATCCTGCCCAGAGATAACAGCCTCAGTCCATTTTCTCCTCTGTCACTTCTGGCTCTCTGATCTGTGCTTCTAAACCGCTGGTTCCCTTTTGTAATTTCCTCCTCCCTGCAGCATAATGGGCGGTATCCTCTCCATTGTAATTTCCTCTTCAGACTAAGGATCAGGTCAGGTGGTCAGAGCTTTTATGCCCTCCAGATATGATTGCTGTCTGTTCAAAAGGCAAAAGCAAAATGTTGAAAAAACATGAAGAACATTCAGGCTTCATAAAGGGCCTGAAGCAGTTTACTTGCTTTGCATTTACCATATATTTGCATCAAACTGGTAGGCTTATTGAGCAAGGACTTCTGTTGTCTAAGTGGTTCCATTGAAGGTCATAATTTGCACTTTTGGAAACAATGTGCTAAGCCAGAGTGTTATTTGTTTGATTACCATTTGCAAACCACATCGTATCGTATTATGTCTGAACCAGAACTGTATGATTTATTCAGTGAAGTACAGTGTTATTAAAATAAACAACAGCTTAGCACAATGTGTTAACCTAATCACTTTTCCCAACAGTAGTTGGTCATAAATTACTGTAAAGCTAATCAAAGCAAATCTACCATGATCAAGCTGCTACTGGTATTCCCTTTAGAAATACTCTTTCCTGTTCTGAAAAAGCCTGTTCTTTATTTATATACTGATTTAGTTGACCTGGATCCTAGAGCTTCTCAAGGCTTTGAATTCTCTGTTTGATTTGGACCCAAGGTTGACACTCTCTTGATGGATCAAGTCCGAATTCATGAAGCCTTTTACTGTATTCCCTATGAAGGAGGCTTCCATAGATAAGCATATGATATCTGGGCTGCAAAAATCCAGTTCATACTAGATGGTAGTGGAGTTATATTTTTGTATACCTTAGTGCTGCTTCAAAGCTATATGCAGGGGTGTCAAACTGGCGGCCATCAGGCTGGATGCGTCACATGCAGTCCACGCCCACCCCAGCTCCATGTAGCAATACGTCACGTGAAGGCAATGTGACACTGCGAGTTTGACATCTGTGCTATATAGCATAGCTACTTGACGCATAATCCCACTTCTAAGAATATGCAAATGTGCTTTATGGGAAAAGAAAAAGAACACTTTCCGCTTTCAGTTTTATGGAACTCTCCTTTACCTTTAAACTGTAAAATATCTAGTTCTTGAGTTAATGTTCCCAAACCAAGACCATCCTGTAATTGCACCAACATATAATTGTTTTTATTATATTAATACAGCAAATTCCTTCTATAAATATAAATCAACTCATTACTGACAGCTGCTATAGTTACAATATTTTTTTAGCAGAGAAGGGAATTTTTCAAGAACTTGTACATCTGGAATCAAGAATATTGAATTTGACACTGGTCCACAGAGTAAGTTTTCCACAGTGATAGAAATCTAGCAAATGATCTCACTATTGTAGTTGAAATTAGAATGATCTAAACACTTGCTAAATTCAGTTGAATTCAGAAATATGTCTCTAATAAATAAATTAATAAAAGAAATATCTTGAAGAATCCCATTTTAGGTCTGGCAAGAATAGGAAACTATCTTATATTGATTCAGACTGATCATCCATCTTGTCATAGTTTGCATGAGACCGCCTGCTGCCAATTACCTCCAATAGACCTATTAGATCCCACAGACTAGGCCTCCTCCGAATTCCATCTACCGGCCAATGCCGATTGGCTACCACCCGGAGGAGGGCCTTCTCTGTGGCTGCTCTGGCCCTCTGGAACGAGCTCCCCGTGGAGATTCGGACCCTCACCACCCTTCAGGCTTTCCACAAAGCCCTTAAAACCTGGCTGTTCCGACAGGCCTGGGGCTGACGAGTTCCCGTCCCCGCTCGAATTGTGTGCTTGTTGATTGTTTTTAAATTGTTGTAGTTGTTTGTCCGTTGTTTTCCTCCTGTTTGTATCCCCCCCCCTTACTTTGGTTTGTGAGACGCCCTGAGTCCCTCTGGGAATAGGGCGGCATAGAAATGCAATAAATCAAATCAAATCAAAGCATGGCCCAGTAGTGGTGCTGTATGGTTGTTGATATTCTGTCTAGATTTGAGATTTTGGAATCTTCATTTGGAATTTTCACCAAACACCCTGTAATGTTTCTGAATCTTAGCAAGATGATTACCGCATCTTAATGAGAATATGTTTTGTAGATGTACAGAGTCACATTTAAGTGATATTGTTGTTTCAAAATTATGTTTTAAAAGTTTCGTTTCTCTGGCTGTGACATTACATTTGTTAACCAAGATACAGCATGGGGAAAATAAAAACCAAATTGCTTTTGTTGAAATTATATCATCTTCTGGCCTCCTGATGCGAAATAATTGGCAGCATAGGGATTACATTAAAATGTTCATTAACTGTGGATGAAAAAATGAAGCAAATAAATGTTGTGTTCTCTCTCTCTCTCTCTCTCTCAAAATGAGCAGTATAGATGTCTCTAAAAATAGAAGGATCCAGCAGATAGTGTGAATTTATCCAGACTTATCTGAAAGTCCCTAACATTTGGCAATATTTATTGGCAACCTTTTAATATTATAAAAGAGTCATTCCACACTTTCCTATACATACATATTCTAGCAGCAGCCTTCGATCTCACATACCCAGATCAGCTCCCCATCCGCATGGTTGCAATCTGTTAGGTAAGAGGAGGAAATCTTTTTTTTCTGCAAACAGTATGGAAGCCAAAGAGAAGCTTCCATACTCTTCTCCTCAACATGACTCATCCAAGGACTCTATATGTGACCATAAAATCAGAAATTCTTAATCTGTTCCTTTGATTGGAATATTAATATTAATAGAACTGTGATACTTATTCATTTATCCTGCTTGCAAGATGGTTTTGATCATATATTAAACATCAGTTGAGGGAGAAGGACCCACAGAATGAAGTATGAGACTTGCAAATATTATTTCTAACCTGTTTCCTCTATTGATTCAAAGTTTTTTTTAAAGTTATGCTTATGTTATTAAAATCTTATCTTCTGCAGTGACCTGTTTATTGGGGCCAAAATTGTCAAGTAATTTCATCCAAATCATTTTAGTTCCTAAAGCTGAAAACAACATTCTGATTTTTTTTTATTTCAAATTGTGGAGAGGAGGGAATTTCATACTTGATTGCTCTTCCTTGCTCTGATAAGATGGATCAGGATTTTAACACTCACTAGAACTGTAAATGAATTTTTAGCTGAGCTGAGCTACATTGCTTGTCTTTCTCCACATACTTTTGCTGGAAGAAATCTATTAAAGTAGAGGTTTTGGCCTTTTGCGCAATATTAATTCTATTATTCCATCTTGCAGTATATATAATAATAATGCAATAAAAATCCTGCAATAATAATTTCAGGCTTTACCTCCATCGTACTGAGGAATGTCATTCTTGAAAGCAGCAATCCCATAGTTCAGAGAGGAAATCACTTATCATATTCAAAGGCTTTTTAAATAGCCAAGTCATGGCAATTTTTCTAAATGCTAACAGAACCAGTGCTGACTGAGCTCAAGTTAGCTCCAGGTTTATATTAATGTTCTTCCTGATCTCAACCTTAATAATGCTTAAGAGGCAAGTATTTATTCTTTCCATTCTTGCGAGCAGTGTTTTGGAAGTTACTATAGCTTTCCAACTCTATCAATTTTTTTGAAATTTTTCTTATAGCCATCATTTATGCCATTATATTTTATTTTCTCAAATGCTTTCTTTGGATTAGAATGTGAAGACCTCATTTCTATGGTGGGGATATCTATCATAGACAATTTGCAGCAATGTTGCATATTTTCTTTCTCTTTTTCCATTAAATTTTTGTTGGCACTCTCTTCGCCTGTAATCTGAAATTGGACATTAACTGCTTTCTACTTAGTCAAGGTTAAAATCTTCAATCTTCTTACCAGAGCAAGGTAGAGGACTTTTCAAGTATAGGATGTCTTTTCTCCACCATAATAATAAATTGTTATGATAACTTTGTTGCATCACTACTTTCAAAGATTAAATCCCAATATCAAATCAGATCGTATCAAATTATTTATTACAGCCATTAAAGTCAGATAGAATAAAATATTCAATAATAGAACTGTAACATCCATCTATCTGTCTGTCTGTCTGTCTGTCTGTCTGTCTGTCTGTCTGTCTATCTATCTATCTATCTATCTATCTATCTATCTTTCTTTCTTTCTTTCTTTCTACACACACACACACACACACACAGCACACACAGCCCTCAACTTATGAATACAATTGAGCCCAAAATGAATGTTGCTAAATGAGACAGCTAAGTGCATTTTTGCTCCATATTACATTCTTTTTGCCACAGTTGTTAAGTGCTTGTCAGAAGGTTGAAAAATTTCATCACATGACCCTGGGACACTTCAACTGTCATAAATAAGAGTCAGTTGCTAAGCATCTGCATTTTGATTACATAACTATGGGGATGCTACAATGGTTGTAAGTGTGAAAAATTGTCATACAACACTTTTTTCAGTGCTGTTGTAACTTTGAATGGCCATTAAACGAACTGTTGTAAGTTGAGTACACACATACAAAGAAAAATGAGTATAATAAAATATAAAGATAAATAAGAGTACATATAATAAAAGAGAATAAAATATTATTATATTATATGATGAATAAATAAATATCCAAACTTAGGTAATGGTGTGACATATTGTGCATGTGGTGGCACAAAACTGGAAACATATTTTTGAGTCCTGCTCCAAAGTAAGTATTTTTATTTATTTGTATCCTGCCTTCTATTATTTTTACAAATAACTCAAGTTTACAAACCTATCCAACACACCTTCCTCCTCCTATTATCATCGCAACAACAACCCTGTGAGGTGGGATGGATTGAGAGAGAGTGACTGACTCACTGTCATCCAGCATCTTTCATGGCTTTGGCAGGACTTGAAACTGACTGTCTCCTGCTTTCTAGCCTGGGGCCTTAACCATTAGAGTAGCGGTAAATTTCTTGAGATCCCCAATCTCTCTATTTCCTAAAAAACACAGGAAGCTAAATGAACTTCAAGCGATGTTAATTCTGTAGAATAATAGCCCAGTAAGCTATGTTGAAGGTTTGCACACCATGAATAGACTCACATAACTATTTCTTTCAGAGTGTTTTGAGGAAACTCATTTTGAACATTTCTGTAGTTTTTCACATGTAAATACTATAATGTGACAAAGAAAGTACACTCCATGTGTTTTATTTTTTAACGTATGTGGATATATCAATATATTATTGAAACAACATTAAAGATGTAGAGCAGAGCAGAATAGAATACAATTGAATTAGATTATTTATTGATCATGTGTGATTAGACACACAAGGAATTTGTCTACGGTGCATAAGTACATATAAACAGCAAGTAATAGGTCATAAATCATAATTATAGTTACAATCATTAATCATAAGTTACAAACAACAATTGATAAATCATAAGAAATCAATAGAAGATAGTAGGAAAGATGAGAAGATGGGAAAATATGAGATATGAGGCAGTGCTGTGGGGATTTAGTGTTCAGCAGAATGATGGCACCGGTTTGGGGGGGGGGGAGGGAGAGAATATCTTTATGTCTGGTTGTTTGGCATGTACTACTCTGTCGCGGCATCCTGACAGGATGATTTTTTTCAGTTGTGTGTGTGATATTTGAGAGGTTCCTTGAGAACCCTTTTCAAATCCCTATAAAGCACCCATGGGATTTTGAGCCATACTTTTACTTGATTATTCCAGACTTTCCATTTTTTTCTTTCAGCCATTCAATGGTGGATACACTGGAATGTTTAAGATTATTTTCATATTGCATAGTCCACTTTCAGTATCAGTATTTTGATAGATGGTCTCATATTACCCTCAAAGACTCTGTAGTAGAATAAAGAATTCATAATGGATCTTATGATGGTTAATTACCTAGGCCCTGATGCAGCAAAGCAGTCACATATCTTAACAGTTCTGCCACCCTGCTTTACTGTTAATATCAGGTTCTTTTCCTGAAATATCTTTGACTTTTGCCTGTCGTGTCTTTTGGTTCTGTGGTCAAATATCTGTTTGCTATATCTGTCCAGAGTACATTGTACCAGAAGTCCTGGTCTTTGTCTACATGTTCACGATTAAATTTTACTCTTGCTTTGATGTTCTTTCTGGACAATAGAAGTTTCTTCTTGACCTACCTCTATGTAGATCTAATTTGTGCAGTTTCTTTTTAATGATAGAGTCATGCAGATCAGTGATGTGTGAGTGACTTTAGAGACTTGCATTCTGTCCTTGGCCTAACCTGACCTGATAAGCTGGTAGTTCTCCACTTGTAGATGATCTTCTGGGCAGTGGAATATTTGATATCCTATTGTTTTAAAATTCTTTTGCAGTTTTATAGGGATTTATAACATTTTTTCTGAAGACCACAAAGAGCTGTTTCGATCTAGGCATGGTAATAACACACACTAAAATAACAAAGAACAAATCAGACTAAATACTTGAATTTTAAATAAGACAGGTTCCTCCCAGATCCTCTCTTAACAGTGTTCTAATTATTTGCACCTGATGTGATGCAATGGATTCTAATTTTAGATATCCGAGGACATGATAGTGGAGGAATGTACTCAGAGTTTTCCACATGGGAAATTTTCATTTATGTTTACTTATCATTATATATTAGATTACAAAATGTAAATGGTGCATGATATTTGTTATATTATATTCAATTTATTAATATTATTGAAATGAAGTTCAAATTTGTGTATGTTAAATATGTGGAAAAAATAAAAAACAATTAAATGGGGCATACTTATTTTTTCACAAGTTTAATTTCTCAAGTGTTTTCTTATATCCTCAAATGAAATAAAGTTTTTATTTTTCCACTGACAAAAAGTCTTCACAAAATCCAGTGACATTTTTTATCTTTTAGGGATGATTATATTACTCAATTGAGGGTGTGATGGTTCAATGGTTAAAGACACTGAGTTTGTCAGCTGGAAAACTGACAGCCCGTGTTCAAGACCTGAATGCCACACAATGGGGGGGAAATTTTATTATTTGCCCCAGCTCTGCCCATGTAGCAGTTTGAAAGACTGCAAATGTGAGTAGATAAATAGGTACCACTTCAGTGGGACCATAACAGTGTCCATGTGCCTTGGCATATAGTCATGCTGGTCACATGACCACAGAAATGTCTTAGACAACGCTGGTACCTTTGGCTAAGAAATGGAGATGAGCACCGCCCCTAGAATCAAATGAGTGGACAGAGAAAACTTTTACCTTTATATCAACCAATTATACCTATTTTCATTACATCTTGTAGACATTGTTACTATCCGATGGTGGTATATAGTTCACTTCTATATGACTATAAACTTTCCTTTCCTTTGTTTTAGTAAAGTTATTTGGATCCTATATGTTACTTTGCTTAATTGTGTTGTAGATTTTACTTTGCTTACTCAATAACTTGACTATATTTCAGTTGGTGGTGGTAGTGATCTCAGACTCTGGACAGTCAATGGTGACCTGGTGGGACATGTGCATTGCAGAGAAATCATATGCTCTGTTGCTTTCTCCAACCAGCCTGAAGGAATCTCTATCAATGTGATTGCTGGAGGGCTAGAAAATGGAGTTGTAAGGTGAGTGATTTTAATAGAGCATTTTTGTTTTTAGAGATATATGTCACTTATAAAACTATAATGCATTTTGGATACTATTCAACATGTGCATTGTTTTCACTCCAAAGTGTCTGATTTTAAGATATATGTGGTTGCTTTCTGGTTTTGTTCTATTGTGTAGTGAAAACTTTTTCCTTTCATTGTTCTACAAAGATTCTATTTTTATAGCTTTATTTCGGTACAAAGAACAAAGAACCTTTGGAAATCTTAAAGTCTAATAATTGTGGCCCTTAAATGGCATGACTTTCACGCACTGTAGCTCATTTCCTCAGATGCATGGGCATCCTGAGGACTGTAAACACACAGAGAAACATTACACATTCTTATTTTACTTCTTGCTTGGAGCTGAATCATTTATGCAAACTAGCATTTTACACTTGTCAAAGTTTTACCATCATTTACCTCAGCAACCAACCTTCAATTCCATACACATTGAACTTTTGTAATTCAAATCTATTCACTTTATCATATTTTCTTTAAAGCAACAATGTGCACTAAACTTGTTTTTTCACATTTGTACATTTCTGTAGTTTGTTGAAAAGCAAAACTCTAGTCTTTGCATAAAACCAAACTTTGTTTCGCAAATTTTGCTTATTTTTACCTCTTGAACTTTTCATTCAGAATACTACCAAATGCTTTACCAAGCACTATAAATAAATTATCTTCAATTTGTACATTCAATATTACTTTCTCTTTGTAGAAGGAAATATTAACATAATTCTTCTGGCATACATTTTAGTGTTTCATAATTAAAGCAATATGCTCATGCTATTTTATGTAAAATTGGATCGCTAATCTAAGGGCTACATCACAGGCAAACATAATATTGCTTGCATCCCACCAAGTAAGAGGTTTAAGTAGTCCTCACTTACCAACTATAATTGGGACTGGCAACTCTGTCACTCATTGAAGCAATCGTAAGGTGCAATGTCATGTAATTTATGTAAGTTTGATTTACGTAAGTTTGTTACTCAACTTATGTAAGTTTGTCAGTTCCAACTGTGGTTGTTAAGCAAATCATGAGTCATTAAACACATTACATGATTATGACTTGTCACTTCTTGCCACTTTCCCCATTGACTTTGTTTGTTGGACGTCAGTTGTGAAAATCACAAATGGTGATTGCAGGATGCTGTAACAGTTGCAAATGTGTGCTAGTTGCCAAGTGCTAAAATTGCTATTATTTGACTAAAGGGAGACTGCCGGAGAGGGGAACTGGGTCGCGCAAGCACAGTGATATTACATGCTGCAGCTCAACTCATGCAAGTGGTGGGCCAGTGCATGCAGCTTGACTGCAAAGTGGAGGTGCATACGCATGTATGTGTGTGTCAGCCCACCACTCGCAAGAGTTGAGCTCTGTATGCATGCGCTCTAGTGCAGCTCAGTTTTGAATAGCCCATAGGTCCGTAGTGAGCTGCTGCCCAGGGATTGGAGACTCCTGGATTAAGGCATTTGTAAGTGAATCTGATGAGGTGGGAACCAGATGAAAACATGTTTGAATATACAAGTTCACTAAATGAACCATAAGCATGTTAACCTGGAAAACTATGAGTCTAAGAATTCTGGAGGGTAGATGAATATAATGCCTTTGACTTCTTTTGCCCTGCAATGGTTAAAATTATTTGTGCGTACATAACTTAATTCCTGTCTATAATAAATCTTTTAACTTTGTTGAATCATGTCTGAGTCTTCTGCTGAGTAAGCCTATTCTTAACTAAGAGGTTAAAATATCTGTGGGGCTCAAATATGTTGTGGACTCTCTAGTATGAAGCCTGACAGCCAAATATTAAAAAATATATTTGGATAATTGAAATTTTCTCTTTTTTTAGTTTTGGGTGTTTTTATAATTGATTTATGCCCATAGATGATTATGCTTAGTGACTGGTTCGTTTGTCCCATGTAGGATGATGTCTGTCATGAATCATTATATTGTAATGAAAGATAAGCAACCTGATGAACTTCTGAATGCTGTGGAGGTCTTGTAGTATTTTTGTGAGATCAAATATGGGGACTGTCTCGCTTAATGAAAAGATTTAAATCAGACTTTGTATCCGGGAATAATTTATTACAATAAAAATTCAGAAGATAAAGCAGAACTTTGGTGAAAGGGAATCTGTTTGACTATAATGATGGATCCTATCTCTGAACAACCAGAAAAATGTTTTTGTTCAGGGTATACTAATGGTACAACGAACACACTTGGAAATAAGATGATATAATAAAAGGGTTTTGATCTTTTCCAGCACAGCAGGCCTTCTCTCAAATTGATTTCTGTCACAATAAAATGTAAAAGTCCAAACAAAATGTATATACAGTATGCATTAGTGCATCAGAATCATGTTTTTCAGTATTATATGCAATTTTCTTCCATTTTAATTCAACAGATTATGCAAATCTGCAACATAACTTGAGCAAAAATCATGGCAGGATATAGAAGCAATTTCTGTCATTTAGGTTGCACAAAGTAGCATTCATTTTGTCTTTTCTCTTTAGATTGTGGAGCACATGGGATTTGAAACCTGTCCGAGAAATTACATTTTCTAAATCAAATAAACCAATTGTCAGGTAAAGAAAAAAGATCATTTTGTAGCATTTGGCAATTTATTTTTATGCCATTTTCAAAAAGTTAATATAATTGTTGGAGTGCATTGCATATCTTTAGAGTTCCCTTAAGGCTTCTTTTGGAAATAGCACTTAATAACTTTTGGTTTTAATGAACGTGCCCACTTCCTAATATGACATTAAACTATTCCTATAATGTGTTCCTTATTAAAATGCAGAATTAATCAAAGGGGGGGGGGGAGGTTACAAAAATGTTAATATAACATCTTGCACTAATAAGTCCTTGCTTGGCAATGGCAATTAGGATCAGCTATTCCATCCCTAACTGTCATGGTTGCTAAGCCAAATATCATATGATCATGGTGGGCTTATCTCATTTCCTCTTTGGTTGTGAATTATCAGAGTTATTAAGCAAGACATTGCATGATAGTGACTTATGATTTTACTTCCATCTTTTGTATTAACGTTGGTTGTCACAAACCAGTTGCCAAATGCCCATGACTGTTGCAATGGTTATGAAAGAGAGGAATGGTTGCAAAGCTATCTTTTATATCACAGTATAAAAGCCTGCTAAATGAGACAATCAATAAGTGAGGCTTTATATTTCCTCAAGTAATTTTTGCACATCTATTCCATGGGGTTCCAGATCACATCAGTAAGGTTTGACAGGCTACATTGGATGCCGCATATGTGATTGCTTACATGCCAGTTTGCTGTAGAGAGATATTTTTTGTAAACAATAAAATTCAATGTAAGCAGAAATATATTTATTCAGTGCAGAAAATGAGTAAGATTAACATTTGTATTGTCTTTATAATTAAATTTATTTGCCTCCTATCTCACCATGGAACTACTGTAGGCAGCACATAACCAAAAAAAAACCAAAACCAAAACCCTGAAGAAATAAAAAGGAAATTTAAACAAAGCGAAATTAAAATAGAACAATAAAATAACCAAGGGAAAGAAAAACAAAGAAAAAAACAAAATACATCAATATGATTAATTTTTAAAAAAGATGGTTAAGAGGGGAATAGCACGCAGGGAGGTGGGAGGTGGACTTTGCTATCAGTCTAGCAGCCATCTCAGAATTGAACTTTCCATTGAGTCCCCAGGCCAACTTGCAGAGCCAGGGCTTCAGGCTCTTACGCAATGATATGAGGTTGAAGGCAGATCTTACCCTGGAGGGCAGGATGTTCCAAAGAGTGGCGGAGAAGGCTCTTCTTCTGTATCCTGACAGTTGGAATTCTTTGACCAAAGAGATCTACAGCAGGCTGGCCCGAATAGGACTGGCTAGGCTTACTGTATTTTTCAGAGTATGACGCACCAGAGTATAAGACGCACCAAGGTTTTGAAGAGGCAATTTTTTTAAAAAAAATAGGTAGGTAGATAGAGGGATAGAGGGAGAGAAAGAGAGAAAAATACAGTAGATAGGTAGAGACAGAGAGTAGTTAGGTAGGTTACGTAGGCAGGTAGATAAAGGGAGAGAGAGAGAGAGAGAAATACAGTAGGTAGGTGGGGAGATAAAGAGAGAAATAGAGAAATAGAGAGAAATACAGTAGATAGGTAGGGAGAGAGAGAGTAGGTAGGTACGTAGGTAGATGGAGGGGAGAGTGAGAAATATGATAGGTAGGGAGAGAGAGTAGGTAGGTAGGTAGGTAGGGGGAGGGAGGGAGAGAGAGAGAGAGTAGGTGGGTAGGTAGATGGAGGGAGGGAGGGAGAGAGAGAGAGAGAGAGAGAAATACAGTAGGTAGGTAGGGAGAGAGAGAGAGAGAGAGTAGGTAGGGAGAGAGAGATATAAATACAGTAGGTATGTAGGGAGAGAGAGAGAGAAGGTTGGTAGGTAGATGTTTCCAGGTATATTTATCCATGTGCTGGAGAAAGAAATCGCTGACAATCTGCAGCACTAAGCCTTTGTTTCTGCTGGCACAGCACTTGATTAATGTAATTCTCATCAATCAGTTAAATAGCTTTCCAAAAGGGGGAAAAAAGTTTTTGCACGCTGCAAACCTCCTAAAAATGGCCAGTTTTTTGTGAAAATGCCCCCCTTTAAAAAAAGGCATGAATAGCCTTGGGGGGGGGGGCTGCAGAGTGCTCCTGGGAAGTGGAGGGAACTGAAAACGAGCAAAAAATGGCCTGTTTTTTGTCAAAAAAAAAATTGCATGAAAGGCTTATGGAAGTTTATAGAGTGCTGCTGGGGGGTGGGGGGTGGGCAAAAATGGCCAGTTTTTCGCTCATTTCTGCCCTTTCCAGCCCCAGGAGCTCTCTGAAAGCCTCCATAAGGATATGCACGGCCATTTTGGTGAAAGGGCGGTACTTTGGGAGGCAAAAAATGCTGCATTCAATGTATAAGACGCACCCAGATTTTCAGCCTCTTTTTTGAGGAAAAAAGGTGCATCTTATACTTCGAAAAATACGGTAGTGAGATTTTAGTCCATTTACAGGCTATATACTGTTCTTTCTCTTCCTCTCCTCATTTAATCATATATACCCTAGAATGTAGACTATCTGACCGATTTGTTTTTATTTGTGTCTTTTTGAAAACTTTATAGCCTTACCTTTTCGTGTGATGGCCAACATTTGTACACAGCAAATAACGAAGGAACGGTGATCTCTTGGTGTCGCAAGGACCAACAACGCTTGAAGCTTCCTATGTTCTACTCATTCCTTAGCAGCTACGCAGCTGGTTGACAGCTCTCTCAGTTTCTCAGCTTTGGTAAATTATGAAGCACTTTCAATACAGAGTGGACTGTGGAGCCCCTTTGGTTTTGCTAGATTTTGAAGAACATGTATGACTTTATCATCAGCAAGTAGATCGTTGATGACGTCAACGAAAAGCTGCTACACATGCTCATGCACCAAATTTATGAACCATATCACAGTGATAAGAAAATTTTGGCTTGCCTTTTTTGGTACCAAGAGGACACTAAGGGCGCTAACTCAGAAGTATATATGCTGCAATATGTTATGTAACATAAACATATTTTTATGGATACTTTCCTGGACATACATATTCTAAATCTTCAAGCACTAGTGGTAACTTTTGCTCATCTGTTATGTAAAAATATAATTAAAATATTTCAAGATTTATATAAAAACCCATGTTTGTGTTTAATTCATTATTAGATTATAATCCACCTTGTTCTTCCATACATATGTATCACCATCTCAAGTGTTTTAAAACTAAAGTTTTAAATGCTTAATTTTTTATGGAGAATTTGATAAATTTAGTAGGTGCTTGCCACCAAAATTATTTGAATTTATGCATTTAATTTTATTTATTTAAAAATTTAAATAGCCTCCCATCTTGTATTAAACTCTGGGTGGCTCTCAATTAACAATTAAACATCAATAAAAGCAGCATAATGCATATATCTATTAAAACTATAAACATTATTTTTACCCATCTTTCTAGACCAATAGATTTTTTAAAAAAAGGCATAAGTTTTCATGAGCTTAAATTTGGATGAAGCAAACTGTACTTCATGAACTTGTGTGCCTTTTAATAAATTGTTAGTTCACTTTTTTACTGGACTTATCATGCAGGAACTGAGAAATGATATAACTAGTACACTAGCTTAGTCCATAAATGTTGGTCAAAAAGGTGATTTGTTATTAGTGTGTTGTTCAAGTCCTTTATTACTTATTGGTTTATATGGTTAGGCCACAATTTACAGTCTAAGAAACAACTGTTTGAAAATGTCTTGTCTGATATTATTTGTGAACCAGGTCTGGCATTTCATTAGGCTAGTTTTTGCCCTTGCATATAGTTTAAATAATTATGCTTTTTTGCTTTGACAGCCTTAGTAACCCCAAATTTCAACTCCTGAATTCCAGACATGGTTTTTGAAATGTATCTGGAAGTTTGCAGAAGACCTTGTTCTCATAAAAACTGTTTATTTATCTCCTCCCCCTCTTAAAAAAAAGAAAAGAAATAAGATTTTTAATGCTTGCGCAAACCTCCATTTAAAGAAATTGCTGGGAAGTTTCCTTCCCCCCCCCCCCATTCCCTACAGATGCTTTGTAACAGGGTTTTTTTTGGGGGGGGGGGCTTTTATAGCATATAAAACTTGCCTTTTGTAGCCATTTCAAATCTAAAGTTCTGCAGATAATCACTCATATAAGGGCTTAAAATGAAGCTGCTGAAATTTCACAAAATAAACCCTTACAGGATTTAAGGTAAAAGAGAAAAAAATGCATTATTTCTCTATCGTATTATATAGATGCATTTTTATTCCTTAACTGATGCTCCAATGTGACTTGCCTTTAGCATAATTAGTACTCAGAAAATATGCCAAGAATAGATGGAATATTATTTGTTATATCAGAATAACTTTCAGCATTCCAATAACACTTTTAAAAATGAATAAAAGTAGTATGCACTATGGCTTCACCATGGGCTGTATTATACATTCTTCTCAATGACTTGAATTCCCATGACTTGAAAGAAATGATTCCTGCAGGTTAGCAGAACCCAAATAACTAAAAATGTTTTCTAAAAATAAGTACTATATTGTAGAAACTTTCAATGGAATAAAACATGATGGGCACCAGATATTTTAAAAATAAATTTGAAAACAAGTATTTATTAAAATGTCTGCTATGGCAAACATTATCATGCAGGCATTCATTCTTCTTGTTCTTAGAAAATAATGTTTCTTTCCAAGGCTCCTATAGTACTGGAGTCATTTTTTTCAGAATGAATGTTTTAATGAGATAGATATCTGCAAATTTATTTAGGAATACAGGTATAAAAATGACTAAGCTTGTCTCAGAATCTTGACCTACAACACCTCAAATTCTGTGTTTGAACATAAAAAAGCACAAGAATTTTAAGGACTACAATAAATTATACTATGATTTCCATCCAATATGGGGAGGCTGTTTGGGTTTGTAGCTTTATGTCAAAGCAGGGGTATCAAGCCCAAGGTGTTTAGATCTAGCCCATAGGGCCGTTCTAGAAACAGCGAAGGACCGGCCTGTGGTGACTGCCAGTGAAAATGGAGCTCGAAAGGGCTCCAACACCTCGAGGTGTTTTCATTGGCAGAGGGCTGCAGGAGACTGTCACAGCTAAAAACGGAGCCCGGGAGCCTGTTTTCACTGGTAGAATACTCGGGTCACCACAGGCACCCCCAGCATGAGTGACATTGAGCTGGCCATGCCCACCCTGGCCTCCCGAGGTCAAACACAACCCTGATGCGGCTCTCAGTGAAATTGAGTTTGACATCCCTGCAATAAAACAAAATGCCTAGAGGGGGTTTCCCTTGTTTTGGACTTCCAGTTTCAGGGGCTGCCTGTGTAGAAATACTGTGAACACTGTGGAGCATGACAGAGAATGAAACTATCTGGGCACACTAAACAGCAGAGATCTTGGGCTTGTGAAATTTGGATGAGGTACTAGAGAATCTGAGAGAGTGTTACCTGTTCTGACTCCCTCCTCCGTCCAGTAACGAAAGCCGAGACAAGTGTAAAATGGAATGTCTTTTAATAACGACCAGACTCTTGGTGGCTGAAAGCCAAATAAACAAACAGATAAGGACTTTGGCAGCAAGTCCGATAACCTTGGTAGCAATGCAAACAAACTTTGGCAGCAATCCAGCCTGCCAAGTTTGTTTCTCTTTAGTCAAACGTTGACTTCTGCAAGAAGGGCATGGCACAAGTAGTCTCTTTTATAATCTGGGAGAGGAGCTTAATGACCATTAGCTGAGCGTAATTACCTCCTGTAATTACGTAGTTGTTCTTGATGCTAGTAGCCCTTCGACGGTGTGCATCCTAGAACAACTCACAGTTGGTTTCTGAATCGCTCTCTCTTGTCTCCTCCCCACTGATCCAAGGCTCAGGCGCCACCTGGTGGCCAACCAGTCTCTCTGCGCCTTGCTCGGAGTCAGAAGTTTGAAGTTTGAAGTTTTATTTCATTTGTATGCCACCCTTTTCCCTGTAAGGGACTCAGGGCGGCTCACAACTCAAACAAGGGAAGGGGGATACAGACCATTGACAACAACACAAAACAATACATAATTAAAAACACAACAATCATAACAATCGAGATAGGGGCAACGATTCTTTAGCCACAGGCCTGTTGGAACAGCCAGGTTTTAAGGGCTATGCGGAAGGCCTGGAGGGTGGTGAGGGTACGAATCTCCACGGGGAGTTCGTTCCAGAGGGTCGGAGCAGCAACAGAGAAGGCTCTCCTCCGGGTAGTCGCCAGTCGACACTGGCCGGTGGATGGAATTCGGAGGAGGCCTAGTCTGTGCGATCTAATCGGTCTGGTGGAGGTAATTGGCAGCAGGCGGTCTCTCAAGTACCCAGGTCCAATACCACGAAGGGCTTTATAAGTGACGACTAGCGCCTTGAAGCGTATCCGGAGACCAATAGGCAGCCAGTGCAGCTCGCGGAGGATAGGTGTTACGTGGGTGAACCGAGGTGCACCCACAATCGCTCGCGCGGCTGCATTCTGGACAAGCTGAAGTTGCCGAATACTCTTCAAGGGCTGCCCCATGTAGAGCACGTTGCAGTAGTCCAGTCTGGAGGTCACAAGGGCGCGAGTGACTGTTGTGAGAGCCTCCCGGTTCAGGTAGGGACGCAACTGGTGCACCAGGCGAACCTGGGCAAATGCCCCCCTGGTCACAGCTGACAAGTGGTGTTCAAAAGTCAGCTGTGGGTCCAGGAGGACTCCCAAATTGCGGACCCTGTTTGAGGGGCGTACTGTTTGACCCCCCAGCCTGAGAGATGGAACACTTGGCCAATTAGTAGGAGGGAAGCACAGCAGCCACTCGGTCTTATCTGGATTGAGTACAAGCTTGTTAACCCCCATCCAGTCCCTAACAGCCTCGAGGCCCTGGCACATCACGTCAATAGCTTCATTGAGTTGGCACGGGGCGGACAGATACAGCTGCGTATCGTCCGCGTACTGGTGGTATTTTATCCCGTGCCGTCGAATGATCTCACCCAGCGGTTTCATGTAGATATTAAATAGGAGGGGGGACAGGACCGAACCCTGCGGTACCCCACATGTCAGGGGCCTAGGGGTCGATCTCTGCCCTCCGACCAACACCGACTGCGACCTGTCCGAGAGGTAAGAAGAGAACCACTGTAGAACAGTGCCTCCCACCCCCACCTCCCGCAGTCGTCGCAGAAGGATACCATGGTCGATGGTATCGAAAGCCGCTGAGAGGTCAAGGAGCACTAGGACGGAGGCATGACCTCCATCCCTGGCTCTCCAGAGATCATCGATCAATGCGACCAAAGCGGTTTCCGTGCTGTAGCCAGGCCTAAATCCCGACTGGAAGGGATCTAGATAATCGGTTTCCTCCAAGGACCGCTGGAGCTGAAAGGCTACCACCTTCTCAACAACCTTCCCCACGAAGGGGAGGTTGGAGACTGGACGATAGTTGTTTAAAACGGCTGGATCCAAAGATGGCTTCTTCAGAAGGGGTCTCACCACCGCCGCCTTTAGAGCGGGGGGAAAGATCCCCTCCCGAAGAGAGGTGGCAACAACCGCCTGGATCCAGCCCCGTGTCACCTCCCTGCTGTTAGCAACCAGCCAGGAGGGGCACGGGTCCAGTACACATGTGGAGGTACTTACAGCTCCCATGGCCTTGTCCACGTCCTCAGGGGTAACAGCTTGAAAGTCAATCCAGTGATGTCCTGCCAGATTATCCCCTGGTGCCTCAGCTGGTTCTGCGCAATTGGAGTCCAGGTCCGCCCGAAGCTGAGCAACTTCATCCGCGAGGAATTGGACGTAGTCCTCAGCTCTGCCTTGCAAAGGATCGCTCGTATCCCTCCTATTTAGGAGGGAACGGGTTATCCTGAACAAGGCGGCTGGGCGCGACTCAGCGGAAGCAATCAGAGAGGCAATGTATGTTCTTTTAGTTGTCCTAATTGCCCGGATGTAAGCTCTGATGCTGGGTTTTAGAAGTGCTCGGTCTGACTCGGACTTACTGGATCTCCATCGTTGCTCTAGGCGTCTCTTTCAGCGCTTCATCTCCCGGAGTTCCTCAGTAGACCAAGGGGCCCTCCTGGATCCACTGCCTTGGATCGGCCGTAAAGGCGCAATCCGGTTAAGAGCCTCTGTCGCTGCTGAGTTCCAGGCAGCAACCAGAGTCTCTGCCGGACTGCGGACGAGGGTATCAGGAATAACCCCAAGTTCCGTCTGAAAGCCCAGAGGGTCCATAAGTCGCCTGGGGTGGAACCACCTAATCGGTTCCTCTTCCCTACAGTGGGGGTTTGGTCTTCGAAAGTCAAGCCTCAGTAGGTAGTGGTCCGACCATGACAGGGGTAAGATCTCGCTACCCCTCAAACCAAGATCACAACTCCACTGCTCCAAGAGAAATACGAGGTCGAGCATGTGACCTGCCGAGTGAAATGGGCCCCGGATTACTTGGGTCAAGCCCATGGCTGTCATGGAAGCCATGAACTCCTGCGCTCCATCAGAGTGTTCACCGAGCGAAGGCAAGTTGAAATCCCCCAGAACCATAAGCCTGGGAAACTCAATTGCCAGCTCGGCTACCGACTTGAGGAGCGAGGGGAGGGCTGCTGCAACGCTGTTGGGAGGCAGGTACGTTAACAGCAGGCCCACTTGACCCTTGAGGTCCAACTTCACCAGCAAGGACTCACACCCGACAAGCTCCGGAGCAGGGATCCTACGAGGTACTAAAGACTCTCGGATAACAATAGCCACACCTCCACCCCTTCCCTGGGATCGCGGCTGATGTAGCACCTGAAAACCCTCTGGGCACATCTCTACAAGGGGGACTCCTCCCTCCGGGCCCAGCCAGGTTTCAGTAATACATGCCAGGTCTGCCCTCTCGTCTAAAATTAAGTCCTGAACGAGGGGAGCCTTATGAACTACAGACCTGGCATTTAGCGACAGCAGCCTGAGACCAGGGTCCTGATTACTCGCGCCATCTGGCCTTGGAGTGGGACTCATAGGGCCGGAAGGAGGGATCTCTGTGACGTAGCGAGCCCTCCTTCCCCGGTAATGGCCAGCCCTAAAGTCCCCGCCATATCTGCCCCTCCCTGTTAAGACCGTAATGCTCCGGCCCACTCCCATGTCCGTAGTCCCACCAACCACTCCTATGGCCCCCGCGTTTCCCGACAGGCCCTTCGAATCAGTCATCCTCTCACACAAACACAGCCACTCATCCATGCATTCCCCACATAAGTCAGTTAAAACACAAAAAATACAGCAATAGTGAGGTTAAAAAAGTGGGTACAGTCATCAATCAAACATACCAGTCACACCGCAGTCCTAAAAGTTTTTTTTTTTGCGCACTGCGCAAGAGAGGAAAAACTCAATGTTCTTGATCTTCTCCTCTGCGGAGTCTGTCCAGGGTCCTCCACATCCTCCAGGGCCGACTCATAGGGCCCCTCGCTATCGGAGTCTGGTGGCAGCTCCAACGGCTCCTGCCGGGCCACAAGTTTCCAATGCTTGCGGGCTGGCTTACTAAGTGCTGGGCGCCTGAACATATGGGTACTTAGGGTATTCAAATAAAAGGACAGTGATCATGGGTGGAATCAAACTGGGCTATTAGAACAGGGTGTACTATTATTGGATATTGAAATGAACTAGAACTAAAAGCCTATTTTATTTAAATTGTAGCATGCTAAACTTTATTCAATGCTGTTATACAAAAAAGGAACCACAAGAAGGAGGGGAGGTTCTATTATTGTTACTTCTGACTATTTATGACTTGATAGACAACAATTCACCAGGACTGTAAACAATTTTTGTAAACCAGTAACAGTGTCTAGCCATCTTGTTTTGTCAGCTTATTTTTCAATTGGCTTCCATTTCACCAACTATCAAGCTTTCTTCAAGGACTATGTGCCTATCATATCCAAAATAGATAAATTTTAGCTTTATAATTGTTTCAGTGATCAATTTGCATTTACTTAATCTAGGCTTAGATGATTTTGTTGTTCTTGTAGCCCACAATATTCTCCATTTTCGTCAGCCTGGATCTCAATGCAAAGGCATTAATTTTTCTTTATTCAGCTTTTCTGATGTCTGGCTTTCACAACCATATTAAAACAGGGAAGAAGTTTGCAATAATAGTGTCGTTATTGTCAGTGTGAATACTTTCCATTTTAATATTCTATCTAGATTTGTCTTTCTCACAAGAAATAACTGAAGGGTTGCCCACACAATGTTCAGTTCAGCATGCTTTCAATTGGATTTGGTTTCTTGCAAAGCTACATTTTAACTAGTGCTTTCTGTAGGATATGTGAAAACTAGATATTCACACACACACGCACACACACAAATGCACCAGGATGCCCTGCGTTTTGAAGTGTTGAGGAACACTTGTCCTTCACACTTTTTTTTGTGTTTAATATGGGAACCATCTGTATATCTTTTGCAAACATGATTCTTACCCAAAGTGTGAAACAGGCTCTTACTCACCCCTCACTTGTCTTCTTAAATTATAGACTGGAATTGGATGACCTTTTTCCTTTTAAACAAATTTGATTCTGTTGCTTACTGCAGGATAAACTTTAGACTAATTTTTTAGTCCATTTTTCCTTGTAAAACAAATAACATTAGTTCCAAATTAAATGTGTCTTTTAAGTTGTAACAAACATTTTATGTATGTCATATGAACTGTATTTATAAAGTTAGGTTCAGTGGGGTAAATACTGGAGTCAGGCTCTTTCTGCAGCTTTAAAAAGCTTTAGATTGCTTTGGCATGGGAGACAGCTAATTTCTTTTTAGTATAGCTCTGTTGCATTGTCTCTCTTGTAAGCCTTCATTCCCTTCGGCCTCCATCCCTCTCCGCCCTCCTCCCAGCTTTACACCTGTTTCTGCACTCCTGTTGGCCTTCATTTTTTGCTGTGAATTATAATTCACAGCAAATTACACTCTTTGAAACTCTTTTGTTTCTGCTTCCCCTGAAACCGAACGCATTTACTTGGAAACAAACTCTTTTTTGTGTGTTTCGTTTTACATGGCAGTTATTATCACGAAAAATGGAGGCATACATGTCCTTCCAGCTACAAAGCTGAGTCTTATTGTGTCCGTGCGGAGCCCATTTACCCGGCTGTCATCAACAGCCAGGCTAACTAGCGGCTCTCCTTGGAAGCTCCCGGGCCATGTGGCCCCGAAATCGGCGGCTGAAGGTCCTTGGTCGCTGGCCTTCGCGGCACCGCTGACAAACAGAGATAAAAACTCGGCCCCCAGCGCTGGGAGAGGAGCCCTTCCCTTCCTTTCAGGGTCTCTCCGGAGACGTGAAGGGAAAAAAGCCTTTTGCTCCCTGCGGCTCGGAATTCCCGGCTTTTCTCTCTCTTTTGCTTGTAGTCGCGCGCCTCTCTCCGGCTATGTCTATCCTCTCTGCCGCCGTTTCCAGCCACGAAGCACATACGTGCCTTCTTCATGCAGCCGAGGACGGCACGGATGACGCTCATCTCCCGACCGCCGACCTCTTCCAAGAGTAGGGGAAAGAAGTCCACGGCCGCCCGAGGACGCGCGCTCTCCCTCGCCCCGATTGACGTCACTAGCTGGAATTCCTCCTCGCGGCAAGCGCGGAGACGCGCACGCGCGCCTCCAGAGACTCAACCAAGCACAGCCACAGCGGGTGAGTCGGCTATCGGCTGCTCCGCTAGCCAGGGGGCGTGACGGACAGGTAGCGTTCTTTTTCAAAACAAAATAAACCGCACGCCAAACGCATAACCGGTATCTTCGCCTCAAGGCAGGTCAGAGAGCCCCCCCCCCCTTTCCCCTCCTCCCGGGCATGTGCAACCTCAAGGTGTCCCTGCTGCTTGCACTCGAGGCGTGAGTGTGGTGGCTTCGCTGTTCGAATCTCCCTGGCAGCCAAAAGCCTCCATTTCTTGCTGCAAGGTAAGTCTTCGCACTGGGGCGATGGGGAACTTATAGGGAAAACCCCCGCTCCGGTTGATGGCAGTGGGTCTCAAACCCATTGGTTTGGTTGAGAAGACGGGGGTGGGGGAGGAGAGACTTTTGGCCGGTGGCAGAGTCACAGCTTGTAGAATTGGGGTGTGTCGCAAGTATTTTCAAAGCGTGCATGTTGAATTCTTGGTCTTAGTCGAAATAATTTGTTTTAAAGAAGTTGTCACTAGGATTGTCAGAAACCGTGCAGTAAGGCTGTATTTCATTAGCTCATTTTCTGCTTTTCATTTTTGCCACTTTCTGCACTACACAGACAGACTTCTCACATAGTTAAGCCTTCATCTGACTTCCACCATATAAAATCAAGAGTATGACAAGAACTGGCATGGATGATTCTTTCTAATGAACAGAAGCTTTCTATATATGTGTTGTGTGTTTTTGTGTGTGTCTGAATTTAGTATCTTGAGTTTGCTGGGTACAGTATTCCAGGCCATGTGGCACCTGATTTAGAAAATCTGAGAAGGCAGAGAGGGTATGTGTGTCTATAACACATATATTAGGGAGGTAGTAGCAGTGCATCCATCAGAGAATGAAGGTTGTGGGCAGAAGGCAAATATTCTGAGGAAGTGGGAGAGATTGCAAACTGGCACTGTTTGTTGTTTGCGCGTTTTGGGGATAGAAGAGCCTTGTTAGCGGATGCTTGTTTATTAGAATAAGCTGGTTTCTGATGAATATTTTAACTGTATGATTAGCCACTGAATGTAATGTGCAGAAGGTTAGGGTACTCCTGAAAGGAAAAAGAAAGAAAAGTGTTGCAAGCCTCAAACCTTCAAAGCAGCATTTTAAGAAAGGTTGCTTCCCCCCCTCCCTCTTCTCCTTTTTCTCTACTTGGGAGCTGATAGACAAGCAACATTGAGAAATTTCAATTGTTCCGATGAAAAAGTGCCAGAACAGATTTTAGTGCAAAACAGACAGACTGTTCCAGTTGTACTACAGTAATGAAAGCAGGGCGCTAGCATTAGATAAGAAAAAAAAGATCTGAGAAATTTTAAACTGTTTTCAGGCAAGGGATGAGGAACATCCAGTTAAATATCCCTTAAAAAATTATGGATAGGTTTCAGAATGTTCAGAATTTAGTGACAAGTATACAAAACCAAATAGCTGTTTAAAGATATCGGTCATGGAGAAAATCTATCTATGCGGTCACTAGGAATTGAAAATGACTTGAGGGCATATAATCTTTCAATCAAAGACACCAAAACGAATAGGAAAAAAACCCTGCACATATTACGTGTGTCCGTAAATGTACCTATCCACACATAAATCTATTTTTACAAGGGCACAGCATATAATTAACATATATTGTTCATCATATAATCTAATACTAAAAATTGGAAATAAACATATCTTATTGTTTACAATATCATATTGTTCGGGGGATGATGAAGTTTATCAAGCAAAACAAAGCAAAACAAGATCATGCTCTGGCCCTCTGATTTAGTTGAATAATTTTGAGAGGTAACTGTTTACCCCAAACGGTTCTGGATCTGTTCTAGACTAAAGTAAGTTGGTCCTGATCAACTGTGTTCTTTGGGATTATCTGAAGAGTCAGTGGAGGTTAATTGACTCCTTTCCTGGGATTGGAGTTGAAGTGCTAGTAGAAGGCTCAGAAAATGGATGCTTTCTACCTACTGCATATTTTTTTCACTTTTCACCTCCTCCCTCCCCCCAAGTGCCACTCAATGGATGGGATGGGAATAGCCCTTGCTCTGCAGTACAGATTTTTGAAAAATGTTTTTGGCTGAAACAAAAATAAATAACAAACCAGACGATAGAAAGGAAAGAGCTGACCTCCAAACCAGAAAGTGAAGAGCTTGGGGGACTCTATAAGTGTGACAAATAGATGACTGATTGGGATATCCCTGCTTGAGGCATTGAGATAAAGGGAGATGATGGGAAGGTATGAGTTAGAAAGAGATTAAAGATGCAAGTATTCATGGGTACAGAAACAGACTTTTTTTAACTTCTGGAAAAGACTTTTCTCTCAGAATTCCAGGGACAGGGAAAAGAGAAGCTTGAATTTCCATGGAGGTAAGAAATCCAATCACTGTCCCAAAGGTATGTGATGTTGATGGATGACCTGATCCTGAGATAAACGAAGTCGGCACTCTACAGACTTGATATCAAGGGAAATAATGCTATTTCCCAAATGTGAATATACAGGAGTGATGGAGAAACACTAACTTGATTAATCAATCCTACCGTATTGATCATAGACCTTTTCTTCTATTTCACATTGGAACAAAGACACTGCCAGAAACAACCTGGAATAATTATCAAGGGACTATCAGGGGTTAGGCAGGAAAGCAAAAATGGTTGGAGCACAAGTAGTATTTTTTTCCATACTTCCAAGATCAAGGCCTGAGGGAGGAATAGAGGATTCTGGAATTAAAAATACAGTTCTATAATAAACTGAGAATAACAACAATAAAGACAAGTTTAAAAGAATGAAAAGAGGGACATGTAAGAAAAGGAAAATTTCAGGAAAAAGCCTGAATTTATAAGGAAAGGAGCTGAGGTTTGCTGTGAATGCCAAAAATAAACAAAAAGTGGCTTAGAATTATGTGTGGAACAAGAGAAAAATGATCAGTCTGTTGGTCAGAGAAGATAGCAAGATGGTGATAGACATAAAGGAGAATGCTGAACTATTTAATTCCTGTTTTAATTTTCTATTTTTATAAAATGAGAAAGAGATCCAGTCTGTCAGAAGCTCTGCTTGAGACACATGGGAGGGAGGGGGGGGCACAGAAGAAAAGTGCAGGTCAAAACAGACTTGGAGGCTAAATCCTATAGAAGTCAATTAAAAGAGCGGACATAATATGGGTTATTCTCCTTAGAGCCAAGGTAATAATAATAATAATTGACAAAATCACCATCAGTCAAATGCAAAAAACCGCATGTATATTACGAAAATACGTTACGACGTCCTAGGCCCCTGGGTGGGGCCCGACTAGTAATCAATGCCAAATCCAGCGAAACAACTGGCCGCTGTGATACAATTGTAATAGTAGTAGTAGTAGTAGTAGTAGTAGTAATGTGGCAGTACATGGTGACAACAGAATAGAAAACTGGATAAAATTACAAAATACAAAGATCTGCAAATAGAAATAGAACAACTGTGGCAAAAGAAAACACAGATACCAGTAGTAGTACTACTAATAAGTAGTGCACCTTGGGTGCAATCTCTAAACAATTGGAATAGTAACATCATTGGCATGTACAAAATCACCATCAGTCAATATCAAAAGGCAGTTTTACCTGGAACAGCTTACATCATCAAATAACAATATCTGCCTATTCCAGGTCCTTGGGAAAGATAGGTGGATAAAAATGCCAAATCCAATCTAAACATCTGGTTGTATGACCAACCACAACATTATATATTATATGTATATGCTGCCTGAAATCCAATGATTCTGGGAGTACAAAAACCAATGGGTGGAAGCTTTATAGACAGAGAGTCAAACATGAGAAATTTCCTGATTATGAGAGCGGTCAAGCAGTGGAACAGTCTGCCTCCTTGGGTTATAAATATCCCACATCACTGGAGGTTTTCAAGCAAAGGTTGGAATCAGTGGTGGATTGTTCCCAGTTCAGCCTGGTTCGGCCGGACCGATAGTAGCGGTGCTGCAGGCCCCACCCACCTGCCCAGATGCTTCTGCACATTAGCAGAAGCGTTATGCGTGCACGCGAGTGTGTGTGGGAGCAAGCTTGAACCGGTAGTACAAATATTTGAAACTGTTTGGAATGTCATTTGCCTGAGATGGTTTGAGGATTTCTATCAGGGATTAAAGTAGAAGACCAAAGTCTCTTCCAATCCTATCTTATGATTCTATGACTTGCATGGCTCCTGACCAACAAATCTTTTGTAACCCAAAGATTGGTCAGGTTGGTGTTATAGGGTAGACAGCAAAACTTTGCACAATTGTGGACCCTATTAAATATTATTAAATAAGATTTGTTTTTGATATGTTAAATGGGTTGATACATTAATCTTATACAGTGCGTGTACTAACTTTTCACTGAAGAACTGTGGCAAATCATATACCTAATTTCTGCCCATTATGCCAGAATTTAGTTGTACAATTAAAAAGGGTCACAAACCATTGCATGTTGCTGTTCTTTCTCTAGATGGTGCTGTTGGTCTATATTAATGGTTCATTTATTTGATTTACATTAAATACTGGATAATTAAAATATATAAAATAAAAATAGCTTTACAGTTATTAACATTTATAGGGCCTGCACCTGATTATAATGTGTTTTTTTTCCTTTTCTATACCCATTAAAACCTGTAATCATAATATAATAAAAAAAATCAGAGCAGCATTACAGGGTTTTCAATTCTGATTGGTATTTATAGGGTTAATGCTATCGGGTAGTATTTTTCTTTGTAGATTCTGCCTAAGGACAACTTTAGTTTAATAACCTTAGTTTAACTAGTGAGATATGGTTCTGTGAGCAGATCCTAAAGGAGAAATGTTTTGAACACATGACCATATTTAAATTTTAAATTTTCATCCAGTAGCAAGACATCTTAAAAATCAAAGGCTGTGTAGACACTGACCGTGTTTCCCCGAAAATAAGACAGGGTCTTATTTTCTTTTTACCCACAAAATACGGCTTGGGCCTTATTATGAGGGGAGGGATTATTGTTTTGGGGTTGCCAGGTGGCTGCTCTCTTGCAAGCGGGCTCCCAAACAGCTGGGCACAGCCTCATGGGCGAATGGCTGTGTTGCGCAGCAGCGCAACACAACAGCCATGAAGCAACCACGCTCACAAGCAGCCACCCGGCAAACCCCCTTTCCAGCTGGGCACAGCGCCATTCATGGCCTAGGGGTATTGCCAAGCTGTGTGAGTACCTGTTTGCTGCCACCTGGCTCCCACGGCTTGGTGCCTTCGAAATGCCAGTAAATGGCGCTCTCCATGGCTGGAGAGGGGGGGGGTTGCATGATCGGCTTTTCTGCTTTCGCTCACAAGCCTCCCAGCCTCACGATGCCCTGGCCCAGCTCTCCCTGCAGAACCAGGGCACTTCCGCTGCTGCCGCCATCCCAGCATGGCTTTTTTGGCGGCTTCCAAACTGAGTCTTCCAACAGTGGCCGCTCTGGGCGTACGCTCTATGGTTGTACGCTCTGCCGGCAGCTGGCCCACAACCGTAAAGCGTACACCCAGAGCAGCCAGTATTGGAAGACTCGGTTTGTATGAAATAGGCAAGAGAATAATTTCAGTTCTGTGAAAAAGTATGAAGATTTTCTGAATTTCTGCATAATTCTCTATCAATCAGAGCTTCATGTTGTCTGACTAATACGTACTGTATATATGGAATCTGGGTGAAAAAATAAAGTTTCATTTTTGTCTTATTCATTCATAAACAAAGGTCATCCATATGATGTGTCAGTGTGAAAAATTGTAGTTTCCCCTTAATTCAGTCAGGTGCATTACAGATGTATCTAGGGCTAGATATGTGAGTGCTTCATTAAACAATCAAGCTGCTGTGTGCCAGCAACCCTACCCTATGTAAATCTCACAAACCTTGGCTCCTCATCAATGTGAAAGTCTTACAATATCAGTTCTGGATATTTAAACATGTTTAGTATGAAAACAGTGAAGAACTATTTCTCCATTAATCCACGGTCAGAAACTGTCTTGAAATGGAGAAGGCTTGGAGATCAGTGAACAGTAAACAGCAGCCATCCTCTCAAAACCAAGAGCACAGCATACAAGAAATTAAAACCCAGGACAGCATGTAGGGATCTGAAGGATTTTTTTTATCTTGACCAAACAGTCTTACAATTTACCCATCTGGAAAAAAATGGTTAAAAAGGCATTATTGGAGTTTGGTAAGCAAGGTAGAAGCCACTGCTACGGATAGTAATGCTTGTTTCAAATTTACCAAAGGCGCCTGGACAGCTTTCAAGATTTGAGAAGGAAGATTTATGGACAGATGAATCAAATATGAACATTTTGCAATTACATGGAATTGTTATGTTTGGCAGAAAACAAACATTCCATTCAACAATATGAAAATCTCTCTCTCCCTCCCTCCCTTTGCCTCCCTCATCTGTCTGTCAAATTTATATAGCTTCCCATTTCACCAGGAGTGACTCATGTCACTTCTCAAGCATTAGATCATAGAGAAAGATACTGACCCCAAACATACAAAGAAATCTGGAAGAGAATGGCTGCAGAAGAACATATTTGATGTTAACTTTAAGAGAAAGCTGGTAGAGTCTGAAATTAGCAATTCATGCTAGTAAACTTTCAAGCATTATTGAGCTGAAGCAGATTGCTATCGAGAAATAGGCCAGAATTTCTACCCAGCTGTATGAGAGATTGACCACCAATGAGAGGAAGCTTGTGGTTGTAATTAATATAGTTGAAAGTGGTACAATTAGTTACTGCATCTAAGGGGAGGGAGGGCAATTCACTGGGGCATTACATAGTAGATATCTTTGTTTATGAAATAAATGAATCAAGCGCAAAACTTTGATTGCTATTTGCTCATGCACTTTTCTCACTTTATATGTCATTTTTACAATACTCAGTGGCAAAAATATCCAGGGAAAAGTGGGTTAGTATTTTTTGCAAAATGGCTTATTTCGTCCCCAAAGTGAAAGTACAGAGATTATGTCCGCTTCTTTTGCCTGTCCTTTGCTTTCTTCCAGTGGGGGGGGGGGTTCCTACCGGTTTGACCTGGTTTGAGTGAACTGGTAGTGGTTTGGCAGCCTGGGTCGCTGGAACCGGCAGTGACCCAGGCCTGCCATGACCCCGAACCGGTTGTCTGGGTGACACCATAAGCACTGCGATCTTGTTTTTTACTTCTGCATGCGTAGAACAATTTTTATTCCACTGTGCATGAATGTGCAGGGCACATCCAGTGCGTGTAGCGTGCACATGAGCGAACCGACAGTAGTGCCTGCCGGAACCCACCCCTGCTTTCTTCCCACCAGATAAGTTAATGTTAGAGTTATTGATTCATGGTTTATAACTGCAAATGTATGTACCCATGCTGTAATCACAAGTACACTGCATCAATTTGTCTGCAGCAGGCAAAAACTTTTTAAGACAAGAGAGTAGAAGCCAAAAAGGAACAAAAAATCCACAGAACAATTTTATGTGTGCTTGAGTAGTTTTTTAATGACATTTGAACTACTCTTTGAGAGTGGTTATGAGAAACTGATTAATTACCGTAAGGTTGTTCATCCAAATATTTTACTGGTTTGGGAAATGATTTAACAGCTTTCAAATCCAAGGTCTCTCTTTGCCTCAGCCACACCATATCCATTTTCATTATTTTTCATATCTCTATTTCTCTCTTCAGGAATTGCTGGTCTCAGAGTCCAGAAGGGCAAATATAAAAATAAATGTTGTACGCTACCCAGAGTCGTCTTGCAGCTAGATAGGTAGCAAACAAATGAAATAAATGAAATGAAATGAAAGGGGAAAAAAGGGGAAAAGCAAAATGAAAGGGGAAAAACCTGACGTGCACTATGGCCTTTGGAATTCTTTCTCAAGAGATATAGATATGTAATGTAGCTTCTTCGCAAAACTTTAACATGAATCAAATAAAATACATTATTAAAGGAAAGGAAATCTTGCTTGAAAAACATAGAGAGAAATCTGAAAAACATTACATTCTTACTGTTTTTATTTCATATTCATATTGAGTGGAAGCAAGCAAAGCACCAGTTTACCTTTGGTTTTATTTTTTTCCAAATCTTTTTAAGAAGCCACATTCTCAGAATTGATCGCAATAAATTAAGAGAGTTGAGTATATTTGCTTTAATCTGACTCTGATATAACCCTCTGGTACCTCATTTAGTAGGAGAGTATGCAGAGATTTTGCTGTGTGTGTTTTTTTTATCCTGTCACTCACAAATATTCAGGTCTCTTGTAGCACTTCCCTTCCCCCCTGGCCTATACGCCTGCACAATAGCCCATTATCCTACGTTAATCTTCTCATATTCTGTAGAACTAGAAAGATGAAGGAGAGCATTACATCTTTCATATCAAGTTTTTCTTTAACCATCCGTTTGATTTTCAGATCAAATAGCCCAGGAATTTAAATTGACATTCTAAGGTAGATTTGCTATTTATTTCATTGTTATTTGAAATAAAAATATTTCCACCTCCCTCAAATTAGCATATCTCAGGTAAAACTGTAATGCTGCAATAAAGTCTGCATCAGAACAGTACAATACAAATAATATATAAAATACCTTAACATCAAAAGCAAACCGTTCTAACTATCAGTAATAGCAGGAGAGATAGACAGGCAAATTATAGGGAAGTTCATATTACAGGTTGCCATTGCTTCTCACTGACTGCCTGGTTTTTACTTATGACTTCTTTCAAAATCTGGTCATAAGATTTCTTTTATGACAGAAATAAATTGGTTCCTTTAAGGTACAAATAAATCAACTGATTCTCATTTTCAGTTCTCCTTTTGTAGTGATTTTGTTTCTGATATGGTATTAGCTCTAGATACAACCTTTTATACATCAATTTTGTACAGCAGACATTTTAACCATTTATAAGTATTTCCGTACTACTTCACATATTGTCTAAAGGGAGGTTTTTAAAAAAAATCTTGCCTTTATTATTTTATAAACCCAAGTTGTGAACATACCTAATACTTCTTTTGTCCTCTGTTTTCTGTGAGATGGGTTGGGCTGAGAGAGAATGACTGGCCAAAGTCAGCCAGCATGCTTTCATGCTTAAAGCAGGACTAGAATTCATGGTCTCCCAGTTTCTAGCCTGCCACCTTAACCAGTGGACAAACTGGCTCTCTGTTTAACTATTACTGATTGAATCAATTGCTATAGGATGAATTGGCATATGTTAAGCCATAAGCTATTATAGGATGTTAGCACCCCATCCCTCTCCTAGAAGAATGAAATATTCTAGGAAATATTAAAAAGGCAGAATATTATACCTCCCTGAATGAGAAAAGGAGAAACATGCTCTTGGAAAGCAGCCCTCACCTTTGCTAATAGCCCCAGAAAGGCAGGGCAAGCTAATTTACAACACAAAAGACCTTCTCCCTCAGGACATAATAGGGTTCGCCCTCTACCTATCTCACCACATGGCACTGAGCAGATTACATCACCCAGCAAGATTCAACCCAGCCTGTGGGACTCAAGACAACCTACAAAGTTACCCCTGCATGGCCCCATGGGAGTCTGACAACCAATCAGGATACATTTCTTGCCACAGGAATAGGAAGCAAATCCAAAGCCCAACAGAGGGTATAAATCTCTCCCTCTCTCACCCTTGTGCTTTCTTTTTGCTCAGGACCTCAAAACATATGGTCCTGTCTACCATTAAACCATCTTTCCAAGCAGTCTCCATGTTTCCGGTGTCTTTCTTCCCACTTGGAACTGAATCCAGATGGACATTTCTTCCAACACTATGATTTTTAAATTATAATTGTTGGGTTTACAAAATAGGTAAGATAAAGGAGAATAAAGCAGAGGAGAATAGGAAACATTCTGTGTTTTAATATGAAAGAAGAAATGTACTGAGAATCTAAAACTAAATTAGCAGGGGGGAAAAACATACAGGATGTTAAACTGTTTAGCTCAACACTATTAGCTCTAAAAATTACATTGCTGGATTTGGAATTGAAAATATGAAACAGAATAAATGAATTTTTTTGTAGTGTGATTTATGTCTTACATTTTTATTTTGTCTTTTGATAGGACAGAAGCCACCTTGGGCATTCTTTTACCCTTAAATCTGGCCTGCAATTCTTTAAAATGAACAAATTTTTCAAAGGTGAAATTTTATTTTACAGGCAAATGCAGAGTTCCCTGATTTGTAAAACCAATTCAGGTTTTGAGTATTGAGTATTGCAATATTAGTCTTTCTCTTTTTTTCTTTCTCTCCAAAGCTATTATGCAGAAATGGGTAACTTGTGGCCCCCTTAAGCATTTTTGAAATCCTAGAAGCCCTGAAACTGATTGATGAAAATCAGTGGTATTATTACTTATCACTGAGGACGTGAAGTTTCCTGATATTTTAAAGCAGGAAACATAGAAATAGGCCAATTAAAGAAAACAAAGCAAAATTAAAAAACCTCTCCTGTCCAAATAAATAGGGGGTGGTGGTGAACCCCTGAATTTCCTGACCCTTACTATTCTGCTCTGCCAATGCAGCCTTTACTCAGTCTCAATTTAGGGAGTTGTCTTATCTCTCCTGCTATAATAAATGACTTAATTATGTATTAAATATGATGGGTTATTATTAGGTAACCTGATACTGATTATATTGAAGCGCCTTGGGCAAGATTGTAGAGATAACATTCCATACTGGCAATTGAATGAGGACTGATCAGTGAAATGAAAGAAGTATGTAAGAAAAATCTGGAGCTAGAAAAAATATATCTCTTCTTAGAATGGTTTATCTTTTGAAAATAAACAATTTGTAATGCTCTCATTTTTATTGATCTAGGAAAATCAGAATGAAGGAGATAATGCCTAATAACAGTACAACAAATATATCTCAAGCAAGAAAAGCAGTGGAGCAGTTAAAAATGGAAGCATATCTGGATAGGATAAAGGTAAATTTGAACTTGTAATCATATTTACAAATTCTGACCACCCACTAGTTAGAAATCTGCAGAAGCTACTCAGATTTTCAACAAAGCGTAGCTAGAAAAGAATTTTTATGGCACACTGGCATCCGTACTAGGCTGAAACTAGTTGTTTGCCACCTGTCAATATGAGAGTGCAATTTCCCCTTTTGTCTAGCTCAGTTTAAATCTAGCTTTCCCACCATCACCAATTTTCTCATAGCTTAAGGGGCACATGTTTTGCATGTCTCAGGCAGGGAACTGGGTGGCAGTGGTCACAATGATTATTCCTTCCTTGGTACCCTCTGGTTTTCAGTGTAACTCCTACAGATATTATCCTATGATATTTATTATTAGGAAGCTTTAACTGTTTACAATTGCCTTCACTGTTCATGGATCAGTATCTATTGCATTACAAAAGGGGAAGACACTCTTTCTCCTAGAACCCGCTGGATTTTCAAAATCTGATGCAGAAACCTTGGGGTAATCCCAGGATAGAATGAAGCTAAAGTTGGCACTGTGGAATTAAAAAGAGAAAAGTCCTACTGTTCAAATGTAAATCCATTTGGATAATGTTGGAATTTACTCAAGTTGCATAAATATATATGTTTAGGTTATGCTGAAATTAGGACATATTGCTATTACTTATAGGGTTCAGCATTTATGCTTTAAAGTTAATTGCACGTGAAGGATCAGATTAACCTTGAATTATTTCCTGAGCAGCTTTGTAACTGTCTTAGTTTGTTGATATATTTTTCTCTCTTGAGAAAAGACTCTCATTTTAAGTTAGGAAAAAAGTAGATTATATCCATTGTAACTGGAGTTAGAAGATTTATCGAATGTTAGATGTGATACATCCTTACATAATGCAATTTTATGGAGTACTTGAGTGAACAAAGCAGTATTTAGAATGTTTTAAAGCTATTGACAATTCTTAAATTTTCCACAATATATCTTGGCTTGTAAAATTAATTAAATGTTGTTACTCTGTTTTCCTGAAAATAAGACCTCCCCGGATAATAAGCCCATTTGGGCTTTTGAGCACATGCGCTAAAATAAGCCCTTCCTGAAAATATTGCAACACAGCAGCAGCCATGAGGTGACCACGCTCGCCGCCTCCTCCACCTCAAAAATAATAAGACCGCCCCAAAAATAAGGCCCAGTGTTTATATTTTTTTTTTGGGGGGGGGGAGAAAAGACCCTGTCTTATTTTCTGTCAAACATGGTACAAGTTGGCTCAGTGACAATTCTGTGAAGTTTAAACCCTCCCCAGAACACTTAACCTGCTGTGTGTCCTGTCAATTGCAGTTGTAAAATTGTTTCTCAAAGACCTCATTCTCCAAAAACACTGCTTAAGCAGATTTTTCTCTGGTTTGAAATTACTACTGCACATTACAAATTTTTGGCTTGAATATATTAGATTGTGATTTTTTATATTCATGAGATAAGTAAAATGAATTTATACATGTTTACTTCTCTTTGGAAATGAAACACATACATTGTAAAATAATTTTTATTATTGTTCAAATAACATTCCCACGCAAATATTACTATATTTCTGCATATGCATAAACAGAGATGACTCATTTTCACATGTACAAAACATTTTGAATGATACATTTAAATTGACATTTTGAAAAAGCCGATGCTCAGAATCAGTGCAATCAATTATATTGCTTCATGATGTTATATACAATCTTTTATGTCATTGGTAAACACTGTTACTGCCTTATAAAATTGAGTTCATAATTAAGTCCATGTACTTAGCTATGGTTTATATAATCATGGTTTACTGAAAAGACACCATTGGCTGGCTTTGTATAATATTCTAAACCATTACTGGTGACATAAAAAAACCACAAAACTTAAGATTTGTATATTTTAGGCTAGTAGCCAAGCATAGCTCTTTGTATTCAGTGAATTAAGTCAAAATATGCTTATAAAGAACATCTATGCAAAGAGCAGACAGATTAGATCTAACAACTATGGAAAGGAAAACAGAGACTGAGGATTTAATACTGTTTATATGCTACCATTTCTTTTCTTCCAGAAGTTGAACATTATCTAACCTAGTTTTATTTTTAAAGCTAAACAGGTCTAATTTGATATACTACTTGGATAATCACACATCTGGAAACCATATGCATGTCCAGGGCATGTACAGATAATATGTTTTTGATTACTAAGATGAGAAATACATAGATGTTTCTAAGAATATAGAGCTTATTTACATAGCTAATATGTATACCAAGCTAATAAGTAAACCAAAATGCCTCTAATTTAACTATTGCATCCTTTGTTTTGAACAGCTAATAACTTTAAAAAGCCATTACAATAATTTCAAAATATTGTAAAGCATAATATTTTGCTTTGTTCTCAGTGTGATAATAGTTTCTCAATTCAGCAAAAATAATTTAAAAAACTATGTGAGACTTCTTCATTTAATCACTTTTTGTATTAACAAGAGACTTGTGTATATTTGAAGTTAATATGCAAAGACCTGATTGTCCAAGAACCGATAAATTAAGCTCTTAAAATATTCAGAATAGCGAATGAAATATATTAAAAAATTAGAATCTTAATTAAAAACAGTAGCTATGATCGAGATGAAACTAATGCATTGTAGATAAATATTGTTGCTGAAAGAAAATTCCTTTTTTAAAATAAAACAGTAAAATTGAAAAAGTTAGAAACAATATTGGTAGAAGAAATTTGTATGGTATAACTAAAGTTTGCAGATACCTTTTAGGATAACAAAACTATGCCGCTGATGTTCAGTCAAGAAACACTGATTTTTAACATGAGTAGGACTGTGAACAATTGCATACAGCAGCTATTGTGCTTTTCCCATTCTCCTTTAAAGATGGAATTGTTAATTATTTCTAAAATAGTGTTGTGAAATCAACACTGGCATTAGTGAGATGTTTGTGGATGTGCTCATTTTAGATACAAAGCAAAAGCAGAGTGGGTGTCATTGCATGAACAGTAATTATGTCTGTCTTTTCATGGAAGGTGACTGTAGTAATTGCAGCATTTTGTCTTGTCACTGAATCTTATAATTATAGGGTATCTAACAGGATTATATTCTAACTTGGGCTGTTTTTAATCACCTTCTTTACTCTGAAATGTAATGATAACATTCTCTAGTTCTTTCAGAGATTGCTAACTTTGACTTAAATCATAAATATCTGGTAACAACTCTCCGAGGTAGAATTTTTTGGTAATATTCATCGATAATAAACAAAAAGAGATTTAATCAATTATTGGTTTAATGTAGTCACATTGTTTGGATTGTGAGATCTGGAAACCAATTTATCGGAAATTGTTGATTCTAAGTTACATTGCTTGGTGAATATTTCAAAATTTAGTTTCCTTATATAAATTTCTAATCTAATTTTTCTTTGTTTTCCTTTCTGTTACTATTTTACAATCCGCTAGCACAAAAAATAACTGACAAATCTAATTGAGCTTTTCTTTTTTCTCTGAACGTTTGGACTTATGCCAGAATGTACCATTTGGTACATTATCATAGACTAAAAATAAAACATGTAAAGGAGCTACATATGAATTTTAAAAAATGCTTGGTTTTGGTGCATCTTGCTGCTCCAGCTCTACTGCAACATTACACGTGGCTTCCTTATAGCATTGACTTTGTTCTTTGGAGTGACTTTGTTCTTTGGGAAGGTCACAGCATTCTGCGTGCCTTTGGCCTCTTCGGCTTTGAAACAGAGATGAACACCGCCCCCTAGAGTCAAGAACGACTAGCACATATGTGCGAGGTGAACCTTTATCATTACCTATGGTTGGTGCAGCTCTGTCACATATATGTACTATTTTTTAAGGATTTACTATAATTTCAGAGAGATTAATAAATAAATAATATACTGAATGATAGTCTGAGATGTATGCATGATGTGCAAATCATATTCTTAAAAAAATTGATGTGGCAAGGCAAAAGCTTTAAAATAATTTAACATTACATTGTTTAATTATATGATTACTGCTTATATACCTAAAACTTTTGTGTTTCTGCCTTATTCAAAATTATAATACAGAGAATTTTGGTGAGAGGCTGGGAGATACATAGAAAGCTTTCAAAACTCATGTGCAAGCCTGGGACATCTATTTCCCCAGCTATGGTATAAAGGACTACTACATAGAAAATATTGCTTGGATCAATCTATTAACACTCTTGCAATAGTAATAATACTTAGATAATCCTTCTCCCATTTTTCTTTTGTTCTTTTTCTTGTTCTTTTTAAAATGCTCCTAGGTATCCAAGGCAGCTGCTGATTTATTGGCATATTGTGATGCTCATATGGGAGAAGATCCCCTTATTATACCGGTGCCTGCATCTGAAAATCCCTTCCGGGAGAAGAAGCTCTTATGTACTATTCTATGATTCACCCTGCAGTTGAAAATGTTATCTGTGAAAATACATTACTGATGGTGCATGCTTTTCCTCAAGTTTTCTCCCATATAGTAATTCAGTCGAAAAGTCAACCTTTCTAGAACACAATATATTCTAAGTTAATACATTTTAAGTGAAGGTTTTTAATGTCAATTTTTCTATCAGTGGTATGTGCTCAACATTTCTATTGTTCTTTATTTGTGTTTTGTAATAAAAGAATCCTATTTGTTGTTACTTATGCGATAATTAGATTTTGTTGGTTAAATTTCATGAACTGTCTTTGGCTTGTTTGCATAGTAGACTAGCCATAGCTTATATAATAATGGCTTATGAATTAACCAAATTGCCTGACGGAACACACAGTGAATCATAAATCAACCATACAGGTTAGATTTGCACAACACACTGAGTCACAAATTGGCCAATCGCCTTTTAGCCTGGGTGCTGTGTGCCAACCCAGGCTGTCTTTCAGAGGAACTGAAACTATGATGAGCAATATGCACTATCAATTTCTTAACTATTTTATTTCCATGTAAAAAGTGGGATTGCAGAAGAGAATGTGCTTGATGAATGTTTGAATTATGGATACTAAAGTTAAATCAAATCTTCCCAATTAGCTGCCTTATACCAAGTCAAACAACTGGTCAACTTATTGGAATTATCTGTACCGATGGGCAGCACTTTCAGGTTTTGAACAGGAGCCTACTTAAGCCCAACCTGAGATGCCAAGGATTAAATTTAGTACTTTTAAAATCTAAAATGTGTTCTTTACCATTAAGATGTTACTCTTCTGTTTTGTATTGCAGTATGCTAATTGCAGCAGACAGTAGCACTAATAATCATTCTAATAATAGAACCAGCACATGAAAAACTTGCAGGCCAAATAAAGAGCACACTGATACCATTCCATAGGTCAAACTGGCACAGTGTGGAGTCCAGTTCAAATAAAGAATTCTTTTTTAAAATTTAACACGTTAATTATAGTTTCTCTGGGTACCGATTCCCATTTCATACTAAAAACTATGCAGCCTGCAGCAAAGGATGTCATCTTGATATGTTCCTTAATATTTCAAATTATATACCTCTAGCCTTTGTAATATGCTAAATACAGATTTCTAGTACAGTTGAGTGTGTATTAAGTAACATAGATTTCTATGGTCTTTATATTGGCTCTTATCTTTAAAAAAAATCTTAAGTCTGTGCTGGTAAAAGCTTGTTTGTCTGAAATCAGTTATATAGTTCATTTGGTATATGTTGTATGATAAAATGTACTGTTAATCATTTTCCTTACTTGAATATTTTAATAAAAGTTACTTTTCATTTGCGATTGTATTTCTAGTCACTTATTTGTCTATTGGATAATACAAACTATTTGTGTATCAATTTTTCATCTGGGGTTAAAATTCCACTGATGCCATATATTCACTGAATGACTCTGTGAAATAGTTCTTTTTCAATCTGTTTCTGATCCCAAGTAAGTATGCTGTATTTTAATACTCTAAATATGGGCAATCTTCTTTGTATAATAAGCATGTGGGTTTTTTTTAGTTTTAAAACATTTTAAAATGCAACTAATTTGCATATAAATTGATGTTTAAAACCTCAGCCCAAAATTGAGCAATAGATTGCATTTATTCATTTATTTATTGGATTTATTGGATTTGTATGGCTGCCACCTCTGGGCTCTAACTCTAGGCAACTAACACAATAAAACACCAAAACAAAAGAAAAAATAAAAACATATCAAAAAGAAAAAAGGCAGCAAAGATAATTGGACAAACAAAAAAAATCATAAATTCACAAGCTCCACTATTTCTGAAATCCTATGCCTAAAAGAAAAGTCAGCCCAGAAGTGCAGCAAGTTTAGGGATCTAATCTCAGGAGAAATTGTGTTCCAAAGGGCTAACATTGAGAGAAAAGACATGTTTCCTGATCAACGAGACCCAGAGCATGCTTATTTTGCCAGATGTGATGGGGCAGGTAGAGTCAATTAGAGGAAGGTGGTCATTGAAATATTCTGACTCTATGCCATGACCAGCTTTATAGGTACTAACCAGCACCCTGAATTGCACCTTAAAGCCTGGGAACCAGTGCATCTTAAAAGGCATATACAGATAATGTAGTACGGGCATACTAATATATGCCCATAATTGCTCATGCTGCCAATTGTAGCTTTGTTTTGAAGAAAGGGGCGTTCCATTTAGAATACATTGCATTCTAATCCAGTTGGGAGATGAAAGAAGCATGAGTGACCATGCACAGTTCCTCTTGATCCAGGAAAGGAGACAATTAATGCACATGAAATTGTAGAAAAGTCCATCTGGCTGCAGCCATCAACTCCGTGAGTCTAGGAGAACCCCCAAATTGTACATTGGTTCTGTGTGAGGCAACACAACTCCATCCAGAACTATAGACAGAAGATCTACAGTCCAGAACTCTGGATACCCTAAAATCCAGAACCATTCAGTCCTGCTTGGTTGAGTTGGAGCCCACTCAGACATAGAAGCAGAATCTCCACAACCCAAGACAGAACTACCTATTCTGACAGATGACCTTATCCAATAGCTTCATGCATATGTTAAATAAGAGTGGGGAGAGTGTTGTTGAATCCTGAATAACTTCATGAAAAAGGGGGTGTGGGCTTAATTCCCCACCCCTCTTGTTAACATCAATTAGAATTGATTCCAGAGGAAGGAAGAGAACCAAAGCAAAGTTCTGTCCCCAATTAAAAGATCCAGAACAACAGCATGTTCAATGGCACTGAAAGCCATGGAGAGATCAGGGACAACCAGAAGTCAACTACCCCCTCAATAATTTACAGTAGGAAAAGGAAGCTTGGAGGCAAATTGAGGAGTCAGCTGATACCTCCTTTAGGAGAAAAAACTGGATTAAGATTAAATTGGAGGGAGACAACTAAATTTGAGTGATGCAAAGTGAAAGCTGTTCCAAAATTACGGGTATGGAGTGTGTACAAACAAGCCATAATGCAAAGTCACTTAGAGACCAAGATATGGGCAAGATCTGTTTAATATGTACTTACTTTAATCTTGTATTTTATATTTTAAATATTATGTCATGGATTATACCTTATTTTAATTGTGATGTTTACGAATAAATAAATATACCTAGAGGATTGCTTAATCTCATATTTTGTTCCCACAATGGCCAGTCAGACCAATGGAAAGCCATTTAAAAGTAAACATGTTACTAGGCTTCCCATTGGTCTGGTTAGCCATTATGGAAACTTCTGAACGATTGCTAAGAAAACTGAAATGACCTGTCCAGAGAGTCTCCAGGAATCAACACTGCCTTGAAGAGCATAATAATAAGTTGCTGCAAGAAGATTGCACAGATTGACCACAAACAACAGCATTAACTCTGTGCCAAGATTGGATAATCAAGTGCCTTGAAATGACAGGAGTCAGCAGAAACAGCAGAAGGTTTGTGCAAAGATCAAGGTCACAATGGAAGATACAATTGCTGGTCAATGGTAATAGACTGGGAGAGGTTAATGTCAAGAGGGAAATATTTTAAGACCCTCATTCTGCAGGAAAATTGCACTGACTGACTGCAAAGAACAACATGACAATGTAGCAACAATGTTGCATTGGAAGATCTGCAAGAAATACCAATTGCCTGGAAGCAAGAACTTTGTGGGACCACAAAATTGATAAATGAAAATGAAGAAGCTAAAGTGCCCTGGAACTTTAGAATTCAGACAAGCACTTGCCACATAACACTCCAGACTTAACAATTGAGAGTAGACATGGAAGAACCCAGTGAGAGCAGAACAGGAGAGAAAGAACTGGAGAACATAACAAAATACGAAGACCTCCAAAGAGAAGTAGAATGGGGCAAATGAAAGAAAAAACAATACCAATGGTAATAGGTCCCTTGGGTACAATATCCAAACAAGTGAAGCACCACTTCAACATCTTCGGCATTGACAAATTCACCTTCAGTCAATTGTGAAAAGCAGGTTATTTGGAACAGCTTATATCCATTAACAAAATGAAACAAAAACACCTGCGTAATGTAGGTCTTTAGAAAGGACACAATGGGTGGATTAAAAATGCCAAATCCAGTCTAAACATCCGGCTGACTATGCAACAAACCATAATAGCAATTGTTAAGACAAAAAAAGTCTGGTTAGTAAATGTGCAGTATCTGGAGACAACAGAAGAGAAGAGAAAGAACCGGGAGAAAATCACAAAATGCAAATAACTGCAAAAAAGAATGGCTATATTATACTGTTAATATTTCATCATATTATTCTTTCATCATCAATCCTAGCATAACAATAAAACCACACTACTTCTTAATGTGTGTTTCTGCACCACAGTAAAATCTCATTTTACTAATAGCTTTGGTTTCAAGAACCGCATGCATTTGGAAGAGTTATCTCTTTACATCCATTATGTATTCAATCTCTACTTGTATTTAAGCAAACATGGCAATATTTAAATATGGTTTTAGAAAGCAAAATATATATATTAGTTGCTTACGACACTCGGGAACTTGGGAACCCTTTCAACATCATAATTGATTTAATTTTAACAAGACTGCATCAGTTCCCATGGCAACATATTTACTTCTGCTTTTCCAAATGATAGCAGTCTTAACTGGCAGAGTGAACACTGAAAATCTAAGCAGAGTGTTTATCCTTTGAAATTATAAGCACAGTGTTGTTCTCTTTCCTACCCAATGTAAGAAAGAAACTATAAGATTAAAAGTGCATTTATTTAATAGTGTTCCAATATATCGACAGTTATGAGATAATTTTAGAAGATAAATAAGAAAAATACTGATAATCATAATAACCTGCTTACCATGAACTTTCAAATTACTAACTGGCATTGTATTTGGTGCAATACATAAGATCAAGGCCATAAAATCAGCCCCTAATTGACAAGATGATTTTGGAAAACTATAAAAGAAGAGCAACTTGAATGTAGCTTGGATTGATTACAGGAAGGTATTTGACACACAACTGGATAATTAAGTACGTATATACTAAGGATTCATTCATTTAAAAGTACCTGTATTCAACCAACCAGTTTTACTCAGATTGCTATAAAAGGGCAAAAAGCAGAAAACTGGCCCTTTAAGCATTTTGTTGGCTCTCCATGGCTCTCTGCAACTGATTTTCCTCTCTAAATCTAGTTCAGCCATGTTCTTAATCCAGTCCTCATGAGGGTATCTAAATTGGCATCAGAAATTCTGCAGACCTGATATTTGATTCTCAAACAGCTTAGCAAACAGCTTTTAAGACTTTTTTGCTATCTACTTTTGCTGTCTGATTTCTGATAGAGAAGGTCATGTACTGTCTGGAGAAGCTGGGCTAGGCTTTAAATAGTTTCTAGTATTAAAATAATAGTTGATTTGCAGATAAAAAGCAAGAATTTGGGACAGGACACAAAGTATGTCTAGTTATATATTGAATCGTCATTTTAAAAGCTAATTTATTTAGACTGAAGTATACAATTTTTGGCTCAGTGGCTAAGACACTGAGCTTGTCGATCAGAAAGGTTGGCAGTTTGGCGGTTCGAATCCCTAGCACCGCGTAATGGAGTGAGCTCCAGTTACTTGTCCCAGCTTCTGCTAACCTAGCAATGTAAAAATGCAAGTCAAAAAATAGGGACCACCCTTGGTGGGAAGGTACAGCGTTTGGTGCGCCTTTGACGTTGAATCATGCCGGCCATATGACCACGGAGACATCTTTGGACAGTACTGGCTCTTCAGCTTTGAAACGGAGATGAGCATTGCCCCCTAGAGTTGGGAACGATTAGCACATATGTGTGAGGGGAACCTTTTTCTTTATATAATTGGAAGAAGCTTGCTGCCCTATTTGCTTCATATGAAAGGAATACATTATGATGGTAATATAATTGTCTAGCCTCAGTAGCTACAGAAAAATGCAAGCCAAAATTTCTGCTGCATAATAATATGTATTTACTTCTTATTCGGTGATTTATCAGTAGAGGAATATTTGGTGAGGAATATTATCCAAAATAAAGATTCTACAGCTATCAAAATGTTTCTCGGATGATTTATAAACTGAACTATTGCTGCCATCTGCTGGATAAAGAAATAATAATTATGTGTATGATCCCCAAATTTCATTAGGTAATTCCATTAGGACCTCAGGAGTAAGTAATAAGCAACTAAACGTATAATCATGTATTATATTTAACTCCTTGTGGAATGTTATTTTTATTATAGTAATATTTTACGCTTTATATACATCAACTGAAGCAAATTTGTATACTCATGAGGACAACAGATGTTTTAAATTTGGAGGTGGATAACTATAGTAAGGAACATTATTAAGTCAATATGCAGCTGACCATAGATTTTATGTTTTGTTCCATAATAATAAATTGTAGAGGAATTCCTCGTGTAAATAAATGTGGAGAAAATAAATAAATAAATAAATGCATGGATATGCATTTGATATCAAGAAAAATGTCTTTATTTTTTGCAGACTTTGGAAATAACATCTGGTAGTATAGTGGAAGGTAGAGAGACAGCAACAACATCAGGCTATCAAAACTGGTATTAGCCCTAATTCAAATGTTTAGATTTATTTATATTTCTTAAATTGCATCATAATATGTTGAATCTTTGAGAAATTATTCTAAAAGAATAAAATGCAAATCCATCACAATAAAAGAAATGCCACTTACATGCAAAAAAAAATTAACACGTTCTAAACATGGGGTGGCAACTTCCAGCTAACAACTCATTGCTATTTTTCAAATATTTAGTGATAACTCCAGTGATTTTTTATGGTGCATTTCCCCCCCACTTCTTGAACTAACTTAAGAGAAACTTAAGGTATTAAGGCACTCAATTTACTCTTTAATGAGCGTCCAGATTCCAATCAGCTAAAAAAAACCAATAACTCTGATGAAATAATACCATCAGTGGCCATATCTTTTGTAGCTTTCAGAAACCACATTTTTCCAGCAGAAAAATCCTCAAATACCTCCTCATACGTATTTGGCAAATAAGAGGAGAATTTCAATTCTTCCTTCCCTGTAAAGATTTCTTATCAGCCCATTTGCATTACTTTCTTCAAATTTTTTTTTAAAAAAGTTCATTGTTAAAAAAGAAAATGGACAACATCTTGGCAGTCTCTCCGCCATACAGCAAATAACACAAATATTTTCAATACAAGCAATGAAAATTCAATACACATTGATACGTATTGATTATATATACATACTTAACCACTTCTACATGGTTGCAATTACAATTATAATTGCATAATATACTTTTAGTATATTATAATATATTACCTATATTGCCTTATGTTTCAATCTATGCATCTTTGTGCTTAATCATTCCGACTTCCCTTCCTTAAACCCAACCACTGATAAAATCTATCCCAAATCTCGTAGTACTCTGTCTCTCCTTTATTTTTCAATTCTAACGTCAGTCTATCACATTCTGCACAATCAGGTATTTTCTTTATTATTTCCCTTTCTTTACTTTCTTTTGCATTGAGCAGATGCATTTTCTTATTGAACCACAATCTTTTAAGGTATCAAATTGCACACAAAGAACTTCTTTGCATCGGTAACCTAAAAGCTATTTCCAGATATGGGGTTAATGTTCTCTTGGAAGGCTACTAAACCTGTGTTTAAATGACTGTTGGGTCATTGGGTCCCATGGCCCTCCCTTATTTTACAAACATATCAGCTATTTATGACATTAATTTAACAGTCTCCCAGAAGAGAACTAGACCTATGTCCAGAAATAGTTTTAGTGACTTGTGATAAAAGTTTGAGAGGAACACAGTGATTTCCCTCCCATTTCATTTTGTGTCCCCCTTTGGGCTAAAAGAGAAGGCAGAATTGAATTAACCACATCCCAGCTTTTACATATTTAAAGTTGATATGTGACAGCATGAGGGTTGCACTTATGGGCACTTTCCCTCCCACTTCAATGGAAGTGCTGGCAGTGAAATGCCATGGCTAGTAGTACTCAGAAGTAGCTCATGTAGTACACAACATAGTGCCATTGCTTCCCACAAAAGTAATGAAAATATTCCTTGTTTCCTGAAGAACAGAAAACGTAGAACTTGAGTCAAAATTAACAATGAGCAGAACTTGATTTTTCCTAGCTTAAATTGATCTTGTTTTTCCCCCCAAAAATCAGGTCTAGCACTCTATCAACCAACTTCTAAACACTTTTTTTAAAAAAAGTGGTCTTGCATTCTTTCAAAGAAATGCTATATCTATGTACATAAGGAACCTGTAATTCCTGACCAACACTTATCAAAGTGTTGGTCAGGCATTACCTAGACAAAGGGTGTCAAACTCACGGCCCATGTGACGGATGTGTCATGCGCTAGCCATGCCCACCTGTTTTAGTGCAGGGGAAAAAGTTGTGATATATCACGATGACAAAAGTCGTGATGCATCACGTGACGATGCAAGTTTGACACCCTTGACCTAGACTAAAGCCCTTGAAGAAGCTGGATGTCCAGTCTTCCCAACAATCCAAGCCAAAATGATCATGGAGGGCCATGCCATGAACTGGAGGGAGAAGCCTCAAGTGACCAATGGGCAGATCCCATCCCAGATTTTGTCATCATCAACAACATCAATAACAATAGATTGTACTTATGGCTTCCTTACCAGAAGAAGGAAGATACTATTTTAACACTGGAACAACTGCACCGGCAGGTTTCCTTTTTAGTGGGCTAGTTATGAGATGAAAGTGACATTTCCTTTAAAATGTAAGCAGGGCATCTTCATGCATCATTACTGGGACTTGAGAATAAGTTCTTGATTTCTCCCTGTTCAAACAAAAGTGACAGTTCCCCTTACAGACTTCACATTTCCCAAAGAATTGGGCGAAACCTACCTCGTTTATCAAATGCTACTCATTTGCAAATTTTGTTTTAAAAATATTTGTCCCACTCAAGCCAGCAATTGAAGTGGGCCGTGTGTAAAAATGGAAAGGCCAGATGTGCTAAATAAAAGTTTTCCTATTAGATGCCTGTTTTTATCTTCACGTCGAAGAATTCTCTCTCTTATTATTTAAAGGGGGGGGAATAACCTGCAGTTATAAACACCGCGCGGGCCTTTTCCTACCTCCTTTTTCTTCTCTCCTTTCCACAGAGTCACCAGGAGTTTTAAAAAAATCACCTAGCGGGGCGGTTTCCTTTGCTCACCTCCAGCCTTCGCCTCTTGCGAGAGAGAAGGGAGGGGGGGGAGAGGCGCTGTCGGATCGCGCCAAGGTCAAGCCGCTTCCGTTCGGCGGCGAGGCATTGTGGGGATTGTAGTGCGTGAGGAGGCCCGGCTCTGCGCACACGCTTTCCTGGTCCGGGGCGGGACTCTGGCTTTGGGCCGGCCGCGGGAGGGACCGGCGAGGGTCTCTGGTGCTGGAGCGAGGGAAGCCGAAGGAGACCTTGCCTGTCTCTGCGGGTCCGTCCCGTCTCTGCTCCGAGAGAGGCCGCGACGGCTGGGCAGCGGCCGGCGGCCAATGCGAAATTGGTTGGTTCTTCTCTGCCCGTGTGCGGTCGGGGTCGTGCTGCACCTCTGGCTTCTCCTGCTCAGCTGCCCGGCCAGCGGCCCCGGGAAGCAACACCCGGCAGGTAGGTGGCGGAGGGGGGGGGTGTCGATCGCACCCAGCCTGCACGCTTTGCCGCCCTCCCGCAGGGGAGGCGAGGGGGCAGAGGCATCTTGCGGGAGGGCCTCCTTTGCACGGCGCCGCTGTGCCGTCTGTCCGGCTCACGGTTTCGGAGAGCGGGGCAGGAGGTAGAGGAGGAGGCGGACAGCGCTGTTTCCTCCTCTTTGCAGCCAAGTGGTGGGTCGGGGGTCGCCTGGGCTCTGGAGGGCAAACCGAGAAGAGGTGGGGCAGCTCCTCAATCTCGGTCGAGAAGAAGGGAATGACCAGCAGCCCTTCCAAGCGGACAAGACTGCTTGGAGGAATAAGCGAGAAATAAGCGCGAGTATGTTGGTGTCTTTGGAAATTCTTAACTATCCAGGTCATGGTTGTCCCAAAGCTGCTTTTTTTCAAGAGGCAATTGGACTTTCAGGGTTTTTTTTTTTTTTGAAGACGTTTCGCTTCTCATCCAAGAAGCTTCTTGAAAAAAAAGCACCTTGTCTTTCATGGAGGAAAGAGCTTGGAGGGCAGAGGGTTGGGATTAGGGGAGATACCCTTTCACCTGGTAGGAGAAGAGGTGCAGGATTGGGATATACAGTCAAACGTTTGGAGAGAGGCTTGATAAAAGAGGGAAATGGCAGATGCTGAAGAACAGAGTGGGCTTGATAATATCTTTGAATTTTGTTATGGTTGCTTTTTTTTTACTAGTTCCACCAGCTGGAGGCATATGTTTGCATAACTGCAATTCTTCAAGCAGTTAAGGTCAAAACTCCTTGCTAATCTACTGTAAATTAGATACAGCTGCCAGTAGATATGAATAATTTTTGCTCATTCCTGTTGTGAAGTAAAATATGGAGCAGGAATTGAGAAACAGAAGAAAAGAAAAGAAATTAGATTGCTTTCCATAGAGACTTTCCTTCAAATCAGACCTTAGCTTCTGGTGATCTCATGGAGGGTTTTTTGACAGCTGTAGGGAAGGAGATGTTTACTGCTTTTTGGGATGTTATTTCCACTTCCCAGAGTAATTTATAGTTCAGTGTTCCCAAGAGCTTTGATCCACATTGGGTTGTCAATATACTGCGATTTTTGAGACATATTCACTGTAGGAAAATAAAGTAGGAATAGAAGATTTATCATGCAACTAATGCATTGATGTTTGAGAAATAAAATCCTAAACATACATCAGTAAATAATTATAATGAATATATATAAAACCTGTATATATACATATAAAACCTGTGTGCGCGCATTTATATATGTGTGTGTGTGTGTGTGTGTGTGTGTATTGAAGCAAGTTGTGGTTATGGGGTAAAGAAGAGCTAGTAAATGTCACACTAAGAGTCTTATTTATTAAGTATTGTGATGGGTGATTTATGTCAATCCTAGCAGTTATAATTAATCAGGTTTTGAGAAGGTTAGGGTATTCTTTTTGCCTGAATTTAATTTTTTCGGTGATAAAGGAATGAACTTTTCTTTAAAATCAAAGCTAATTTAAAACGTAAAAGCATAATATCTATAAAGCAATGTTTCTCAACAATTTCAACTGTTAGGATCTCACACAAGCCCGAAAAAAAGGTATAGCTGTTTTTAAAAGTGGTTGTGTTTGCAGTCCCCTAACTGTTTCTTCAAATCATTCTGAAGTTTGCAAATATCTTGTGTGTGGGTGTATTAACGAGAAGCCAAAAAACTCCCCAAAAAGGGAAAGGCCAGGACAAAAAAATATACATTGTTTAATTTAATAACTTTAATTAGCTATAAAATAAAAAACTGCATATTAAAAAAATAAATGATCCTTATCAATATATAGCAATCATTCTTTTTTTGACCCACATATTTCTCAAAGTACTGTCTTCTTTGGGAGAAACAGTCAAAGAAAAAGAAAAATAACAAAGACTTCGTAAAAGAAGAGAGAAAATAGAAGTTTTATTTTTAACAGTTCTAAGATTATGTCGCCCCCCCCCCCCCCATCCTCCAATTCACAGTTATTATATGGGAGAAAACTTCATTTTCCTGTTGGGTAAATACCATTTGTTTACCTTCCTCTTATTTTGGCCAAGCAATTTTTCTTTTCAAGATCTTGAATTGTACTCAAGTAATATTTGGTTTGAAAAGGTAGCTAGAACTTAAATTATTCATTATATCTGCTTCATAAGTGGTTTGGGGAAATTGATTTCAATTCCCTCATGCTTCTATTTAATAATCTGTAACAGAAAACTTCAATGTATTAGTGGAGGTCTGTATTTTTTATTAGCTTTCTGCCTTCTACCATTACTCTGGAAGGAGAACTAGGACCATATGCAGTTGTGTATAATGTCTCATGATTTCCTGCTCTGTGTGTGTATAATATACTGTATCTTTTGTGTATATGGTCATGTAAAGTATTGAAAAGTATTTTGTATAAGACTTAAACATATAGTTGTAGTAAACATAACTGTATTACATTATACACTCTGCTGTGTAATTATTTTCTTCTTCTCTTAGAAGTGCAGAAATGCCTAGTGGTCTCTGACCTTGTTTTTGGAACCTGTGTATTCTCTTTCTTTTTTAAAGTGTCTAGAAAAAGAGATACTCTAAGGAATTAAAGTTTACAGACAGAGCTTCTGCAATTGAGCATCATGTGCTATTACTTGCCACTTCTGATTAAAGTCTTCTCAGACATTTTTTTCAAATACCCCAGATGATGAAATAAAACATATTGTTCATCAAAAACAATCCCTTGTATTTCAGTGCTAAAACACAGGTATAGCAGTTGGAGCTGGGCTTGCTCATTATGTGCCAATAATACATTTCATTCCATTTTGATTTAAGAAGTTGTGTGAACTAGCCATGGTTTATAGCTTGGCAGCTGTGCAAACCCATCTGATCAGTGTTTTAAATCATAGTGAATAAACTATAGTGTGTGATATGTGAATCCAGTTCCAGTTCATTATTTAGATTGATTTAAAAAAAAAGAACCCAAGACAAATTCTTACATAAAAATAGCTATATATTATCATCTGTAGATTTTGGCATGTAACTGGATCCTGTCCCTTTCTCTTGACCACACATAGAATCACGAAAATCTCTGATTTACTCCCCAACTTTAGTCTGGGAATGGGGAAAGGAAAACAATCCTCTTTTGGTAATGAGTTTCTCTGGGATTTAGGGATTTTCCATTTAATGTTCTCATAGCTACAGCAACAATATCTGTCTCCTTTCTTCCAACAGCAGGTGCATAAGCAAGATGCTCAAGTAATTAACATTCAACTCCAGGCATTTTTGGATGACGTTGATTCTCAGGATCCATTTCAGCCCAGATTTAAATGCAGTTTTGAGACAGAAACAGCCATGATTTCCCCAAGGATGGCATTTACCAATAAAGAGACAGAACTCTTTTAGCTCCCCCTGTATCTCTCAGTAGCTTTCTTATCATCAATCACAGTCTATTTCTGAAATGGACATCTAAGTTACAGATTTAATTGTTGGGTGATTCTGCTTCTGTTCAGGTGTCTAATTTGATATAATAATGCTGAAGTATTACCAATACTAGAAGGTAATATTTGAGGCTTTTCTAGATCTCTGTTTTATTACTTCTACATGTAACTGCTGCAGAGATTACGGTATCTGAGGATGTAGGCTGAGAGATCCTAAGCAGATAGCTGAAGTTCAGTTATTTTTGTAATTTCAGCACTTTTCTAATAGGGACAGTGAATGTCCTGAATCAGTGTCCAACAGATTAATGGACTGGACAGAGACCAAAGTTCAGTCCAGAAAGTTAGATGTGTGTTTAGTGAGAAATTTGCCAGGTTTTTCTCTTCATAAGCTGCACTACTTTCCATTCTCTTTCTGAGTGCATTTCAAAACATGACTATTGCTATTAAAGTCCCAAATAATTAGGGGGCAGTATACAGCGTCTGGAGTTTTAGAGTTTTTAGAGTTTTAGAGTTTTATTTGGCATTTATAGGCCGCCCTTTTCCCTGAGGGGACTCAGGGCGGCTTACAACTCGTGGGAGGGAGTGCAAGACAAAACAAATGTGAATAAAAAAATAAAACAGTAAAACACAACATTCATTCAGCATTCGGGCGGGGCGGATTAGGATCTTATCCCCAGGCCTGACGGGATAGCCAGATCTTGAGGGTTGTGCGGAAGGTCTGGACGGTGGTGAGGGTACGAATCTCCACGGGGAGATCGTTCCAAAGGGTCGGAGCTGCTACGGAGAAGGCTCTCCTCCACGTAGTCGCCAGTCGGCACTGACTGGCGGATGGGATTCGGAGGAGGCCCAATCTGTGCGATCTGATGGGACGGAGGGAGGTAATCGGCAGAAGGCGGTCTCTCAAGTATTCAGATCCACTACCATGGAGGGCTTTATAGGTGGTAAGTAGCACCTTGAAGCGCACCCGGAGATCAACAGGTAGCCAACGCAGCTCGCGGAGGATAGGTGTTATGTGGGCAAACCGCGGTGCGCCCACAATCACTCGCGCGGCCGCATTCTGGACTAGCTGAAGTCGCCGGATGCTCTTCAAGGGCAGCCCCATGTAGAGCACATTACAGTATTCCAGCCTAGAGATCACAAGGGCTCGAGTGACTGTTGTGAGGGCCTCCCGATTCAGGTAGGGCCGCAACTGGCGCACCAGGCGAACCTGGGCAAATGCCCCCCTGGTCACAGCTGACAAATGATGGTCAAAAGTCAGCTGTGGGTCCAGGAGGACTCCCAAGTTGCGAACCCTGTCTGAGGGGTGTAAAATTTGACCCCCCAGCCTGAGTGATGGAACACTGGCCAAATTATTGGGAGGGAAACACAACAGCCACTCGGTCTTGTCTGGGTTGAGCACCAGTTTGTTAGCTCTCATCCAGTTCTTAACGGCCTCAAGACCCCGGTTCATCACGTCCACCGCTTCATTGAGTTGGCACGGGGCGGACAGATACAACTGTGTGTCGTCCGCGTATTGATGGTATTTTATCCCGTGCCTCCGAATGATCTCGCCCAGCGGTTTCATGTATATGTTAAATAGTAGGGGGGGATAAGACCGAGCCCTGCGGCACCCCACAAGTTAGGGGCCTCGGGGACAATCTCTGCCCCCCAACCAACACCGACTGCGACCTGTCCGAGAGGTAGGAGGAGAACCACCGTAAAACAGTGCCTCCCACTCCCACCTCCCGCAGTCGTCGCAGAAGGATACCATGGTCGATGGTATCGAAAGCCGCTGAGAGGTCAAGGAGAACCAGGATGGACGCATGGCCTCCATCCCTGGCTCTCCAGAGATCATCGGTCAATGCGACCAAAGCGATTTCTGTGCTGTAACCGGGTCTGAAGCCGGACTGGAAGGGGTCAAGGTAACTAGCTTCCTCCAAGGACCGTTGAAACTGGAAGGCCACCACCTTCTCAACAACCTTCCCAACAAAGGGGAGGTTGGAGACTGGACGGTAGTTGTTAAGAACGGCTGGATCCAAGGATGGTTTCTTCAGGAGGGGTCTCACCACCGCCGCTTTAAGTGCGGCGGGGAAGTGCCCCTCCCGAAGAGAGGCGGTAACGACCGCCTGGATCCAGCCTCGTGTCACCTCACTGCTGTTGGCAACCAGCCAGGAGGGACACGGGTCCAGTATGCAGGTGGAGGCACTCACAGCTCGTATGGCCTTGTCCACATCCCCAGAGGCAACATCCTGGAACTCAGCCCAGAGATGGTCTGCCAAGTTATCCCCCTGTGTCTCGGCTGGATCTGCAGAGGTGGAGTCCAAGTCCGACCGAAGCCGAGCAACCTTGTCCGCCAAGAACTGGACATACTCCTCAGCCTTACCCTGTAGGGGGTCCCCCGCATCCCTCCTATTTAGAGGAATTATTTCCCCCTGTATACATATCTTTGGACCATCTTTGGAATTCCTTCTTTAGATACCTCTGTTGACTGAAGTTAAATGACTATAAGAGAATGTGTGATCGTTTTAGCTGTTTTCATTTTGTCCATGAAATGTTCTGTTCAGAAAAGGTTGTTTGGTCCCCTCAATTTTGAATACAAAATTGAGATATTTCTGTCACTTCACACATTGTTGATTTAAATAACTGATTTATGGAAAAGCGCAGTCCTTTGTCTTAGATAATTAAACCTAAGTAAATGCTACCGTGTTTTCCCGAAAATAAGATAGGGTCTTATTTTCTTTTGCCCCACGAAATAAGCACTTGGCCTTATTTTTAGAGAGGTCTTCTTATTTTTGAGGTGCAGAAGGCGGCAAGCGTGATCACCTTATGGTGCTGCTGTGTGCAATATTTTTGGGGAGGGCTTATTTTCTGGAGGGGGCTTCTTTTAGCGCATGCTCTCAAAAGCCCAATTGGACTTATTATCCGGGAAGGTCTTATTTTCGGGAAAATTGTATTGTTATACATATTATATTCTTCACACTGATTTTGTTGAACTCTGAACTCTGTTATGTTTTGTTTCTTTTTATGAAATACATCCATAGAAATGTATTATGATGACAAAGTAATTGATCAGTCTTTCTGGGGATGATGGAATTCTCACTGATGAACAAAGAAGAATTATAAAATGCAGGCAGTTTCCGTTAACATAGCTGCTCAAAACACATAAATGTGTATAGCTCTAATTCAGACCACATATGTTCTTACTCATATTGTACATTGGTTTTCAGCTATCAGCAAATAATTTCTTTTTGCTTGAATGATAAAATATTAGTTGAAAGGAATTCAATTGTGTTTTCCACCAATTTTTCTGAATTAAAAAGAGGGCAGCGTTGATAATCTTCATAAATGTACTATATTAAAAGATAGATAAAGTTGGAAGATCTTCAAGATCTGGAAACACCCATACTAGATCTGGAACACACAATTTGTTGATTTTTTTTGACATTCACACTAAAATTAAAACTCTGAAATTATATCTTGTACATTATGTGCAGTCATTTTTCTAAACAGAGTTGGCATTTAGTTGATTTGACACTTAATTCTTTTTATTCTGAAATTAAGCAGAATGAGATGAAACTGATCTTTTGCCAGGGCTAAATGTAAATCTGAATATATCTATTATACAATAATTTATTAAAAATAAACCATGAATACATGCTGTCACCCATGATGTAATGTAAATTACTTGTCTTGTTTATTGGATTTATGAAACCATAATAATTAAAACTAAATCACTGCATTTAGTGATGGTCAGGTATAGATATGTATATCTGAATATAGTATGTATCTGCAGGTTGGGAACCTGTGGCTCACTAGATGCTTCTGAAGAACATTTCCTAGCATTCCTCATCATTGTTACTACCAGATAAAGCTACTGTGCAGGGAAATGTAATTCAGTAATATCTGGGAAGCCTTGTTTCCTATGTTCCTGAAATATTTATGATGCATATGCTCATATTCTGCTTCTTGATTAACAGTTGTATTGACTGTATTAACAGCTTAGCTTCTCATTTTTAGAATTATTTCATTACATCTAAGCTGTATCTGTTTTACCATCTATTCAGGGATGTCAAACTCGCGTCATCATGGCAGCATCACATGACATATCATGATCCCCCCCTTCGCTAAATTGGGCATGGGTGTGGCCAGCACGTGACACATCTGGCCATCAGGCTGCGAGTTTGACATCCCAGATCTAATTTTTTTTAGCTGTTTGTGTTAAAATACAGCAAATAAATATTAATCTTTTAAGGGAGAAAATGTAGTATTTTGTAATATAGGAAACACACACACGTACTCATATTCTGTATTTTTATATATTTATATTCAATTCTTTGTATTAATGTTTCACCATGGTATCCTTCTGCGACGACTGCGGGAGGTGGAGGTGGGAGGCGCTGTTTTACAGTAGTTCTCCTCTTACCTCTCGGACAGGTCGCAGTTGGTGTTAGTCGGGGGGCAGAGATCGACCCCTAGGCCCCTAACGTATGGGGTGCCGCAGTGTTCGGTCCTGTCCCCTCTTCTTTTCAACTTCTACATGAAACCGCTGGGTGAGATCATTCGACGGCACGGGATAAAATACCACCAGTATGCGGACAATACACAGTTGTATCTGTCCGCCCCGTGCCAACTCAACGAAGCGATGGATGTGATGAGCCAGGGTCTTGAGGCTGTTAAAGACTGGATGGGGGTCAACAAACTTGTGCTCAATCCAGAAAAGACCGAGTGGCTGCTGTGTTTCCCTCCCGCGAATTGGCCAAGTGTTCCATCTCTCAGGCTGGGGGGTCAAATTGTACGCCCCTCAGACAGGGTTCGCAACTTGGGAGTCCTCCTGGACCCACAGCTGACTTTTGAACATCATTTGTCAGCTGTGACCAGGGGGGCATTTGCCCAGGTTCGCCTGGTGCACCAGTTGCGTCCCTACCTGAACCGGGAGGCCCTCACAACAGTCACTCGTGCCCTTGTGACCTCTAGGCTGGAATACTGCAATGTGCTCTACATGGGGCTGCCCTTGAAGAGCATTCGGCGACTTCAGCTGGTCCAGAATGCGGTTGCGCGAGCGATCGTGGGTGCACCTCGGTTCACCCACGTAACACCTATCCTCCACGAGCTGCACTGGCTACCTGTTGATCTCCGGGTGCGATTCAAGGTGCTACTTATCACCTACAAAGCCCTTCATGGTATTGGACCTGGGTACTTGAGAGACCGCCTACTGCCAATTACCTCCACTAGACCGATACGATCGCATAGATTAGGCCTCCTCCGAATTCCATAATCTAGCCAGTGTAGACTGGCAACTACCCGGAGGAGAGCCTTCTCGGTGGCTGCTCCGACCCTCTGGAACGAACTCCCCATGGAGATTCGGACCCTCACCACCCTCCAGTCCTTCCGCGCCACCCTAAAGATCTGGCTGTCCCGGCTGGCCTGGGGTTAAGACTCTAACCCCACTCGAATTTGTGTGGCTGTTGTGTTTTTTAATATGTTGTATTGTCTGTATGTTGGAAATTGTTTGTCCTCCCCCACCCTTTTTTTGAACTGTGAGCCGCCCTGAGTCCCCCCAGGGAAAAGGGCGGCATACAAATAAAGGGAAAATGAAAAAATGAAAATGAAAAATATTTCCAGTATCTTTTTCTAAATTTAACTAGATATTTTCTTCTAAAATCTTTCTTCTCATTTTACATGGATTTGGCTAAAATGTTTACAAATAATTGAAAAATGTCTTTTTTTATAATATTGATCTGCATACTTGTTTGCTTATTTCTTTGCTAAAATATTTTTAATTTATACTTCTTAGGTCTACTGGCTTTCTTTCCTCACTGGAAACCAAAACATTATGATGTTATTGTAGGGATACTCTCTGCACGACACAATGATGGATTGCGGAATGCTATAAGGAATACTTGGTTTAGGCATTTGAAGCAGCATCCAACTTTAAGCCATCGGTAATTTATCATTCTTACTGCCTTGATTCAAGAAGATACAAATCTAACATTTATAGGTTCTCATTGGTTTAAATGAATTATTTCAAGAAATTTTTAGCATCATTTGAATAAAAGCCCAAAATGTATATTAAACAGAATGCTTATATGACCTTTCCTGTATGTTCTTATCAAGAAAAATCTTGCTTTTCTTAATAGTTTCGATGAATTTCTCAGAATTAGCCTGTATATTTAGAATTTTACATACATACATAAATACATACGTTTTACTGTTTGAAAAAAAGGTAGCAGGACTGGGATAATAGAAGAAAAAATAAATGTTGTTAATCTTGTCTTAGTGTCCTTGTGAAGTTTATAATTGGTACACATGGATGTGATGTGCCAGTAGAAGATAGAGAAGATCCTTATTCGTGCAAACTTCTAAATATCTCTAATCCAGGTAAGAACTGAAGGTTTGGGGGGGGGGGGAAAGATATACTGTATGACATTTTTATAATCAGTCATAAAAAATATGGTAGCTGCTACAATTTCCTATCCACAGATGTATTGTTAAATGCATTTAAATAGGAGCGCTGATATTTTCAAGTAGTTGTGATAGTTAACAACTTTTTCATTGTAATGAGCCAGAAAATAAGCTACAATCTGACGTATCCATGTTAACTTTAATAATGTTTGAAGTATATGCAATATAATTCTAAACGAGGAGTGTCAAACTCATGACAACGCGTTATCATCACGTGACATATTGCAACTTCCACCCTTCATTAAAATGGGTGGGTGTGGCCAGTGCGTGATGCATCTGGTCTGCGGGCCGCCAGTTTGACACCCCTGTTCTAAGTTAATACATTAAGGATTAATGTGTAAATGCTACTTATACACTGTGCCTGCTCTAGATGGTATAGAAATATAGAAAGTTTCCTTTTATGGTAAAATAAGAATATCTGAAAGAGTTACTGAGTCTTGACTGCTTTCTTCTTATTTTAGATGAGCTTGGTTTGCCCTCTTTCTTAATTTTTTTCATTAGTTTTGAATCAAGAAATTGAAGCCTTCACTTTGCCAGAGGATGATACTTCGGTGCTCTCAGAAGACAGAGTTGTCAGTGTCCATTTCAAAGTCCTTTATCCGATTGTCATCACCAGTCTTGGGGTATTCTACGATGCTAAGGGTGTTGGATTCCAGAGAAACATTACAGTGAAACTATACCAAGCAGAGCAAGAGGTATGCCATGTTCCAGTAATTGTCAATAGAATAGACCAAGTCCATAGTCTCTTTGTGTGGAAATAAGCAGGGATTATTAAAGTCATAGTAGATACTCATGAAGAATAAACAGGCAAAATGACTTGTGGTGCTGTTATCTACAATCCACTTGACTAGTGTGTTTCTTAATCATTATTTTAATTGGGGCAATCAGAAGTAGGTACTCAGAATAAGTGGGAATAATGGGGGTGGGTGGGTAAGTGAAGGACAAGTAATCAGTAATTTGTATTATACACAGTGTGTGAGCATTTGAGGACCAGATTGTCGGGGACAATATGCTGACTCTGTAAACCACTTAGAGAGGGCTATAAAGCACTGTGAAGCGGTATATAAGTCTAAGTGCTATTGCTATTGCTATTTAGAAGTCTGAATATAGCAATATGGTAGGAACAATAGTTATGTCCAAATTTTTTGAAGTCTTCATTCTGTACTGGAGTACTCATGGCACTTTAACACAGGCCTGGAAAAAAATTAAACTTTAAAGCAAACAATAAAACTTAGCGTCCAGCTCTTAGCCACCGTTTGTCAAGAATTTCTAACCAAAGCAATGTGAAGGGGTAACTGGAGACTGCACGGGTCTCAGTCACTTTCTTTTACATCTGCACTAAGTATAGAAGAATGCTGTTATTTTCCGAGTGCCCTTTTGAATGGATGGCTTTGTTTATTGGATTTTTGTAAACTGCATCTCAAAAGTTTGCACATTGTAAAATAGAATCTAAATACAGCAGCAATGTGATCTTGTAGCCTCTTCAGAAGTAAATCCAACAAAGCTCAGTGGGGCTTATCACTAAGTAGATATGTAAAGCATTGCAGCCACAATATGAATACTAAATTGCCTTGCAGTAGTTATTAAAGGCAGAAATTCTTTATCTTTTTCTCAGCTCTGGTTGTGTCAACGCATTGCTGTAGCAGATGAATTCTGCTACATGGCTTTTCAAAAGTCCATTGTGAATCAAAGTTCAATCTTGTGGTCAGCATTCTGCTACTGTTATACATTTTAACACGATTATTTGAAAGGACAGGTTGAAACTTTAGGTTTAAGGAAGGTTCTCATATAATTTAATCTCAGAATTGCTTTCAAAATAGACCAAGATGACGCTCCCAAGCTTGCAATTAGCAGCTTGGGAGGACATTATAGGTAGGTTTATACTTAGAGGTTCATGAGTAATGTAGCTGACTGTGTGATAAGATTTTAAAAATTTCACACTTATCCCTTGGCTGTGTTACACAGTAAACATTATTTAGCATTCAAATACAATTCAACTTTGATTTAATGCAGGGAAGAGTATTGTATTTGAATGCTAAATAACGTTTACTGTGTAACACAGCCAAGGGATATGTGTAACATGAAAATTGGTTTCATTATTGTTACATTTTTTCTCTATGGCTATGAAATGTTAATTCACTATCACCAGGTGTCTATAGATTAACATGTTTCCTTCTCTTGGGGTGAATGCCTGGCCCTTTGCAAAGAAGTGTATTGCATATCACCTTCTAGAGCAGGGGTCCTCAACCTATGATCTGCAGTCCACTATCAGGCCATGGGCCAACCACGCACATGGCCCCACTCCTGTGAGCCTCGTTGTGGGTACTTGTGACCACACTCACGCGAGCTTAATCATAGGTACTCGCGGCCCCACTAGCATGAGAGTTATTGCCAGTGCTTGCAGCTCCACTTGCATGACTGTGAATGTCGCAGGTGCTCATGTGTGCACACACACACATGTGCTTGTCCCTCCCACAAAATCATCCCCACTTTCCCCCCTCCTCCCGCCCCCGGCTGCCAACCTGGAAAGGTTGGGGAACTCTGCTCTAAAGAGTTCTTATTTATGTTGTAACTTGGATATGGTAAGAAGTGGTTGTCTTCTGAGCTGTGTGAGCTGCCTGTTTTTTCTCCAGGACAAATAATAGAGGAATCTTCTGCATATACTAGAATGTGCTAGTTTTAAAGAGATTAAATATGGATTATGATAAAGTTAATATTTAGGTTGGTAAATAGTAACCCTGAATTACTACTGGTAATTAAAAATATACTTTAATGCAGGGGTGGATTAATGCCTTTTTTATATAGACCTATACATAAATCTCGAAAAGTTATATTTAATGATTGTTAAATAGATTAAAATACCACAATTATTTTTGTTTTGACTGTGATCCATTTCAGTGTGAGAGAAATTGACTATAACAATGAAGTTTTCCCACAGTCTCCAAAACGTAAAAAACTTCTTAAAGCATGTATTAACAGAATAACAGAGTTGGAATGGACCTTGGGGGTCTTCTAGTCCAACCCCCTGCTCAGGCAGGAAATAGTTGACAAATAGTTGCCCCATATCTTAAAAACTTCCAGTGTTGTAGCATTCACAACTTCTGGAGGCAAGTTGTTCAAACATCTCATTATGTTGTTTTCAATAACATAGTAGCATTTTTGTATCTGTTAAGAGTAGGATACTAAAAGGCTTAAATTTATCAAAATTGCATCATCATACATAAAAGTGGTTTACGTGCTTTGTGTTGTTTTAAGATCCAGTTATGTTTTTTTTTTCATGAACTGGCCAAGAAGATGTGACTTTTCATGAATGATTTTCCTGGCTCACAAATGGGTTACTTGTTATTTCCATAGGAGGCACTCTTCAGCGCTCGTTTTAGTCCACCTAGTTGTGGAGTACAAGTGAGCAGACTTTGGTACAAACCTGTAGAACAGTTCATTCTGCCAGAGGTATGTGCAGTGTATTTATGGGGCATACTGTACATTGATTCTTTCTCAATTCTTTTTTCATTTATTCATATTTGCTCAGCATTTTGTTGTAATTAATAAAAAAAATGGATTTAGGACTCACATAGGATATGCTAGTCATCTTTTTGTTTTGAAATTTAAAGATCTTGACACTATTCATTTTTTTCACATTTCTGAACCATCTCTCTCGAAGAGTAATTGATTAAGAGCTTAATAACATCATAGAAATTAAATATAAGCTTTTCTGAATTTGTTTCCACATGTGGTATAGAAGCAGAAGATATTACATAGGTTTTCCTCATGAGGTGAAAACAAAAGGTATTATATTGCATTCTGGAATTATAAAGTTTAAAGCCTTTATCATTATAGAGTAGATGGTGACTAGATCAGGAAAAATAACCAGATGGATTTAGATTTGGAATCAAGATCAAGTGAGGACAACTTATGAATTCTGGAGTAAAATTCTGTTTCATAGCCTGATTTCTATAAAGCTGGCCAACTTTATTCATTCAGGCATGAACAACCAGTCCCATATGTGTGGAATTCAAACTAGCTGCTTTGTTCTCTGCCCATAAAACAGAAATCTCCCCAAAAGGGAAGCTTTCACCTGGGAAAAACTAGATAAAGCTCAAAGGCATTTGGGAGAGGTCGTACCTTGCCCTCTTGCATTTATGTAGTGAGTCCAGGCTAATTCCCTGCTTCAGCCCTCCTCCCGACTGGGATGGTTGATCTTCAACAGTTCATGGCTCTAAATCTTCTAAGCGGTATAGAAATCATTCTCCATGAACAAAAATGTGTGTAGAAAAAGTATGTTGATCTGAGATTTTACAAGATTAACTTGGTGCCGAGATCTCCCAGAGACCGATTACATTTATTTTAAAGTTGAAATAATAAAAAAAGAACAAAAATTCTGCTGACAGTACTTTTTCCCTCCAAATTTACGTGGCATGACGCTGGATAGTTCTTGGAAGTGACAAGTTGACCACGCCTGATTTAAGCTGAACAAGACAGAATTATGACAGAATTATGAACCATCGTTTTATCTGGCTTACTTTAATAAATAAATAGTTTAAGGTAAATACATGCCAGTGGGCTTAGATGTAATGGAAAAGTTTTGTTAATTTAAAAGTGGAATTAAAAATCTGTTGTCCTTGAAGATTTATCAGAGGAGAAAAGTAACATGAGGTCACAAGAATAAGCAATGAAGGGTTTTCCATTATAGGTTATAAATCCTATAATCTCTGATTAGGTCAGAGGTGGGTTCCTACCAGTTCGGCCAAATAGAAAGTAACTCGGCCGCCCATGCACCCGAACCGGTTCTATTGTCGGCGCCATTTTGATTTTTGGTTCTGTATGTGCAGAACAATCTCCATTGCAGAAATGTAATTTCCCCCCCATTTCTAATATTCTGCATGTGCACAGCCTTTTTTTGGTGTAAATGCGCATGCTGCCGGTAGCAACCCACCCCTGCATTAGGAATTTAGTAAGAATTATACTCCAGAACATTTGAAGTATTTACTTTAGCAAAAATGAACTTTAAAACATTTGTCCTGGTTTCAGAGAATGGCAACATTGTTTTTAATGAAATTAGGTTTTCATATGTTGAGAAGATGCTGCCGACTGAATATAATTAACTATGAACACAAAGGGCTTTGTTTGGAAGAGAGCGTTTCCGTTCAGTTTGTGCCACGGCACTTACTGCCAGGCAGCTATTCAAATTCTGAGATTAGGGATGGAAGAAAGGATTGTGGATTCAGACAGCAATGTTGTTGGATTAAGACATTTCTAAGTTATTAATTCAGGAGCACAAGGAATGCTAATTAAATGCTTATCCATTAATTAGAGTTTAGTCACATTATTGTTTTTAAGAACAAAGTACAAAAGTTAAATTTGCCATAATTTTCAGACACTTGATAGTTTTAGCAAAAACATTTAAATACCCATTTTATTCTTATTATATAGATCCTCCCTCTATTACCCTTCAAGTGACTCTAAATGAATAATATGCTCCAACAACTGAGAAAAATATAAAACAACAACTATAAATATCATAATATAACCACAACTATAAAAAACACAAAACCATAATAAGCAGCACTCATACATATCCTAGGTGAGATTTTGTTGCCTCAAGAGTCATTGTCTATGGAGGTTCTCAGTCATCCAGAAAATCTAGTTGCCTCTTGAAAAAAATTACCTTTGGAACTCAACAGCCACCGCGTGCCTGCTTAAACCACCTGGTCTTTAGGAGCTTTGCAGATGTTAAATTGAAGGATGCTGCGCAAAGAGGATAGTTGGTGCCACAGGAAAAAAGTTTTGCTCACCTCCAAGGCCCCTTCCCACACACGTCTGGGGACTCTTAACATATGCTATCTACCTGCAGATCTTGGGCAGGCAGGCTCTATTTAGAGCAAATGATGTTATGAATAGCTAAGCCATGCAAAATTTTATAAATTACCACCACTCCTGGAAATGCACCTGGTATCAAACTGGCAGCCACTGTAGCTCTCTCATATAGATATTGTATGGGAGCATTGATGTGCATTCTGTGCTAACAGTGGCTTCTAGATGCTCTTCAAGGGAGACTTATGTAGGTTGACTTATAAATAGTCTGGTCGGGAGGTGGTGAGGAAATGAATGACTTATGTCAGTGCCTCCTGTTTCAGGGACACACACAACTAGTACACCAGCCAAAGTGGGGCAATGAGTCTCCTGTTTATAGTTTCTATCGGTAGATATAGCAGGAGGTGTGAGTCCAGAAGAATCCTCATAATATGTATCATATCTTTTTTGGGAAGACTAGCTCCATTAAGAGTTAATGTTGGAATTGCAGCATCTCAGTTTCTATATTATTAGCTTCCCTGCCTTATTTGAGTTAAATCTTAACTTGTTCTTCCAATCTATTGCCTTATAATCTCCATACACTGGGTCAAGACTTTCGCTATTTGCTATTCAGCCTAGGGTAGAGTTGTAGTGTTGGATATCATCTGATTATGGAAGATAATGTATTGTACACATCAAACTTTCAAATAATATACTTTCCAAGAGTTTTCATATCAGTATTAAATAAAATGAAGGAGTGGGGTGGGGTCAAAGTTCCGGGAATTTCATACTACAGTGCCAGAGGGCTTGACCACTCATCTCTCTCATGCATCAAATGGAATTACCCTCTCATAAAAGAACACAATAACATTCTGCAGAATGGTGCCTGCAACCCTAACCTTTGCAGATGGCTTAGAACAGGGGTGTCAAACTTGCACCCTGCAGGCCAGATGCCCACTGCCCACGCCCAGCCCCAGTTTAGCGAAGGGGAAAAAAGTCATGATACGTCATGTGATGGCAACCTGACGCTGTGAGTTTGACACCCCTGGTTTAGAAGGATATTATGGTTGACAGTAATAAAGGCCATTGAGAAAACCAGCAGGATGAGGAACATTGCATTACCTAAGTCTCACTAATATTCATTGACAAGCGTGATCAGTTGCACCCCCTGCCTGGATATAAACTCTGATTGAAAAGAGTCCAGATAATCTTTTCTACAGTTTTGTGTAGTTGAAACACCATCACCTTTTCAATAAATTTCTTACAAAAGTGGAGATTGGAGACTAGACAATACAGTACTTGTCTGGGTCTTCTTAAGAAGAGACATACTAGAGCTTTCTCATCAGCATCCCTAGCATTCTCTCTCTTCCTCCCATCCCCAAATATCTCCTAGGTTCACCTGCCTCTAAAAACCAGCCCATTCCATTTTATAAATTAGAACCCTTTCCTGAATTAAAATATGGATTTTCTAAAAATGCTCTAAAATATTGATTTTACATTATTAATATTATTTGTATTGGACTAGATATTGATTTATCCCTTTGAACTTTTTAGTTGTTGGATAATATGATAATATAGTATATAATATGGATAGCAATTTCAACAATAGTTTGTTGAAAATGAAGGTGAGGTTTGTCAATCATCTGATTTTTTTCATGCTTTTAAAGGTGTCACTGAAAGGAAGATGAATAAGCTTCAGTGTTTGGAAGCTTCAGATTGATTAAGTATATTACTGTCAAAAGAAATAACTATAGAAATTGATCCCATAAGAGGGTAGTTTAAAGTAATATTGATTTGTTTGTGAATGCTTTAATGTGTTTAAAAAAGAGCTGTGGAACAAAAACAGATATTGTGCTGCTGGACATTTTTAAAAGTCACATTATTGAAGTATGCCTTTTTGAAAGATATACATAAGTTGGTCCTATGGTAAGGTGGTTTAACTTTGCTTATTGACTATAAGAAGGCCTATAACAAGGATTGTATCAATTATGCCAAAATGAGGAATGAGCTAATGGTATGCCAGAACACCGGATTAGGTTTTTCAAGATTCTTTACAATGAACTAGAAACTAATGTGAGAACTGAGTTTGAAGAAATATGGACTCAAGTGAAAGAAAGAAGATAAATGTCTTTGAATTAATGGACAGTCACTGCGAGAGTCATGAACTGCAAAAAAAAAAAAAAAAAAGGCTGATTAATTTAAAGTGATGTTGATCAAGAAGAAACTCATATGCTTTATGATTATGATGCAAGTATAAGGTAGACTAGGGAAAATGTGCTTAGCCAGGTGGAGGAAAGAAGAGGAAGTAGGTGGGCGGGCAGGATAGAGATACATAGAGCTATCATTGGAAAGTCATTGAAAGACTGGCAGATCTCCCTACAAACATAATAATCAGAGAAGAAGCAATTATCTTTACATTTTAAAAAGGTTGAATTCAGTTATGTACAGATAGTTCATAGTCTTAAGATTCTGGCTTTATTTCTCCTGTAGTTTTTGATAAACTAAAGTAGTTTGCTTCGTCATCAGGGGTCCCCAAACCCAGGCCCTGGCTTACTACCTAGCCTTGGGCCATTTGGAACAGGGCCGCAGAAATGGTGGGTGAGGGTTTGTGCGCACATGGAACCTAGATCTGAGTCAGCATTTCTAATACTGATACATTGAATTATTTCAAAATGTTGCTGCTATTCTGGGGGTCTGAATGCTATTCTGAATGTATTCGGGCTCTATCTATCACTGTCATACATGGTTATCACTAATGCTTATTGCATTTCCTTTCTGCATTTTCTATTTAGTACCTGCGTCCTAGTAATGTATATACAGTTGATATATGAATCTTGTGGAATATGTTCAACTCTGCAAAAGCTATGATGTAATTCATTTATTAATGTGAAGGTGTCAGTCTCACTGCTTCTTGTTTAAAACGTAAAATAGTAGCAGCTGCCCCTGGGAAAATGCTCAGCATTTTATTTTGTTGATCAAGCTGTAGATCGGAAGAGAGTATCTATTACCAAAATGAAAGAGATATCTAACTAAATCCAGCTATAAATTAGTTTGGGGTTATTTATGTCAGCTGTTCCTCTTTAATGTGCATTAATTGCCTTGAACCCTAGCAACAATGGAATTCAATTTGGCTAGCTGCATTTTCAGTATTGTGCGAATACCTGGAAAAATCAAGTTAATTGTATAAGCCATGGTACAAGTAACCATGCCATGAATGTATATATTATAAATGAGACTAGTGTGCCATGCACTTGGGAGCATGATAGATGGTTTGTTTCTCTTATTTTTCTTTGTGCAACTGTAGTTTATAATGGAATAGTGTGTCTCTTTAAAAAAAAACTTGGGAACACATTATCAACCAAGAACACAGGAGAAGCCATGAGCTTCTTAGCTTACAAAGTTCTTTATCGCGTTCTTGTCAAATTTCTTTCTGGGGCCTTAAGATACTGGATTTCTAGAAGCCCTGGCCTCAAATTTAGCTTAATATTTAGAGATCTCTGAGTGGTTAGATCTTGCCCCCTTAGTGATGGAGGAGAGAATAGACGTAACCTACATTACTAATATCTGATTGAGTGAAGATGGAATGGTTTTGAATTTTGCATCAGCTTCAACACCAAGATTGGGGAGCAGGGTTGGTGATGATCCTTCTGGAGAAATTGATGCCGGATGTTGCTCCGTAGATGGCTGGAGTTGAGGCTGTATATATAACCAGGAGCCCAAGAGGCAGGTAGATGTTCTGACAAGAAAAATATTTAGTCAAGTTTGGCTGGTTCATAAGTTCTCATTATTGACCAGAAGTGCTCATATATTTGTCTTTTGGCAAGACAACTGCACTTAATATGGGGCTGTCAATAAAGATGATTTAGAAGGCAGAACTGGCACAGAATGCAACTCCCTTCCCATCAGCTGGTAGATCTGATACATCAGAATGACACTTTTATAGGAGCTATGTTGCTGATTGGCTTCCAGATTCAATTCAAAGTATTAGTAATTACTTACAAAACCTTTTATGATTTGGGTCCTTGTTACCTTTGTCACTGTCTACTCCAGGTAGAATCTTTTTGCCCAATTCATGCAAGCCAAGGAGAATGTTCTGGTTTCTATCTTCCCTTGAGATTAGAAGTTAGGGCCTGGAGGATAGTTTTCTCTGTGGACTAGCTTGCTCTTGAGGTTAGAATAGTTTTCCCTTGTGTCATTTAGGAAAAAACTCTGATTTTTTTTACACAGTCTTTTTAGAGGAAAATCTCATATACAGTTGTCAGCCAATGGTGGTATTCAGCAGGTTCTTACCAGTTCTGGAGAACTGGTAGCGGAAATTTTGAATAGTTCAGAGAATCGGTAAATATCACCTCTGACTGGCCCTGCCTCATCTGTTCTCTGCCTCCTGAGTCGCAGCTGATCGGGAGGAAATGGAGATTTTGCAGTAAGTTTCCTCTGGAGTGGGGTGGGAATCAGTGCTAGGTTGTCAATTTTTTTACTACCGGTTTGGGCGTGCACCCACGTGCGCTCATGACGCTTCTGTGCATGCACAGAAGCGTCCGGGTGGGTGGGTGGAGCCTCCTGCCGCCGCTACTATCGGTTCATCCAATCCAGGCTGAACCAGGAGCAACCCACCTCTGGTGGGAATGGAGATTTTACATTATCCACGGCCACCAAGTCACATCATGCCCACCAAGCCATGCCCACAGAGCCGGTAGTAAAAAAATTTGAATCCCATCACTGTTGTCAGCATTTTAGTTAATGAGTGGACCAATATATGTTTATGGATTTATGGTGACTATGTATTATAGTAATCTGCCTAGAATAATATCATATAGAATAATGTAAATTGAACTTATTATAAAGAAAAATAGCAATATAGTTTTGTGCCCTAATAGATGAGGTTACAAACTTGTGCCTATATAAAAGAATAGTTATACTTACAAGATTGAGTATTCTGGTTTTAGATGAAAATTTACCAATGTACATAAAATTCTGTATATGCTTTGTCAAAAGGAAATTATAGCATTTTCAGTAGGAATTCCTCTAATTGCTAATAGGATGATCACTCAAGCATAACATTAAATAAATCAGGCTATCATATCCTGATTAGTTAACTGTAATTTTAAAATGTCTTAGGCACTTGCTGACATAGCAAAATGCCTACATCCTTTGCCTTGTACTGTATTTACAAAACATTTTGTCACCTTTTCATACTAAAAGTGCTAGATTTCTTTGTTGATTTTTGAAGATTGCTATATTTTAGGAACTACAGATATCAGTGCTCTGTATCTTTAACAGATATGTAAAAGAACTCTGGTGTTCTACTAGTTGGTAGCACTTTTTGTTAAGGATTCTATTTAACCACAATTGATGGACAATTGATAAACTTTGTCTTATCACTGATTTTTCATTACAAAATATAATGTGCAGCTGTCAGCTCAGTTAGGCATATATTTTGGGCTGTTGAAAGCCTTTGGAACAGGTGCTTTGTAAAGAGTCTTAATCTGGGCAAAGCACTATAGAAGCCATATTGTTTGGAATTCTTGCTCAGTTGCTTTGAAGACTTTCTTTGGTGTTGCTAGTGAAGCAGCTGGGCCTACATACATACAGTATGTAAACTCAGTCAGGAAAGCAGCTGCAGAAGCCTTCCAAAACATGTGGATTCTTCAGTGCTTTTGAAGACAGGTGCTTGGCACACTCTGACCATCCATTGCAAAGTACTTCTTTTGAATGCTTTGCAGAGCTCTAGTCTATATCTGTGTCTGTATCAAAGTTAAATTGTAATGCTTTAGATTTATTGTGTCTTCAAAGCATTTTAAAAGATTTCTGAAATACATTTATCTAATGTGTTCACATATTGATATATTGTTAATAGTATACAATGGCTGTTTTGACAGAGTTTTGAAGGCACCATTGTATGGGAAAGCCAGGATCTCCAAGGCCTTGTTTCTAGAAATCTTCATAAAGTGATGGTGAATGATGGTGGTGGTGTCTTCAGAATTATTACGGTCTGTCTTTTTATTCCCATTTCTTTGAAACGAACAAATAACTTTTTTTCGAATGAACAAATCTGTAAATGTTTCAGATTTTTAAATATTTTTTCCCCTTCTGTCCATATTGTTTCACGTATCTTCCACTTTCAGTGTTAGATAGCTGTGCTTATTCACAGTTGAAATATATATCCAGAAATTAAATGCTAATGTTGCCAACACTTGTAGCTCCTCTCTAAGTACTTTATTTAAAGCCACTAATCATGTAAATCTTTTTAATTTAAGAAGGAGACATAATTTAGCTAGGAACTATTCCTGAACAATAGACCAAAACAGTTTTAAGAAAATTAGAACTTGCTGAAGTGTAAAATAGTAATAAAATACCCCAATTCCTTTATATGTTACTATTCACTTTGAATGTTATATTCATTAAAAAAAACTAACATTTTGAATTCTTGGTGCTCTGAGCTTGGTTATTTTCTTGCAGATGTTTCATTACCTAACTAGGTAACATCTGCAGTGCATTGTAAAAGTGCAAGACTGCATTTCAATATATGGGTATATAAAATATGCATTTAATTGATTGATAATGTGCTATCAAGTTGTTTTGAACTCTTAGCAACTACATAGATGGATGTTTTCTATAAATATGTATGTAGGAGAATAGGGGAATGTAGAAGTTTTAGGTTGTTAAAATATATGGTATACATTATTATGCTCTTCTCTTTTGTGGTAAGCAATGTATGTCAACTATAGAAAAGGTATAAGAAATAATAAACCAAATAAATTAAAGGCATGAGATATAGTAAATGAAGAGAAACATAGCTAGATCTAGTTTCAGTAACCCTATTTATTGGCTTCTCCCATCTTTTGAACTTGCAGGGCTTCCTTGTTTTTCCAACATTTATCCACCACTTTATGCATTCCCTTTTATTCTTTATTTCTAAAATGTACATGGAAATATTCAGTGAATGCAATTATTGGGATTGGAATTCTCCCATAAGACCAGAACATGATTCTTGAAAGACTGCAAGCATTCCCAAGGCAGAGACTAATAACAAAGAAATTATTTTTCAAATGCAGATGCCCTACATAACTACAGCTAATTTGAGACCAAAGTAACCATTCAAAACTCTATGTATGACTTCTGTGAGAAACAGCTGCATGTGCTGTTTCTTTTACTGGAGTGTTGGAGGTCATCCAAAAAAGTGGATTACACCCCCCTCAACTTCTTGTTTGCAGGAGTATTTGGAACTCTCTTATTCATGCTTACTCAATTACAAACATAATTTGGTTGACCCATGAGTTATCACCTAAAATATCTTCAGTTAGATTGCAGTTCTAATTCACTGTCTACCAGAAGGCAGTTGTAACTTGAGTTGTAATTTACAAATCATAGAAATAAACTAGAGGGCTCTGAATCCAAAATCATTCTTTTACTCAGAGTTAACTTTGTTTAGACTGTGCAAGTTTGAATTCGAGGAAGGTTATGTACAAAATAGAAAACATCTTTTGTTCTAACTCTGACACAAGCCAATGTAATCTAGAAAATCTGCCAAACCATTTGTGCTTGGACACAGTGTAACTGAAACAAAAGCTGGAGTGTTTTAGTTGTCCCAGATTTTGGCTGAAACAAAAACCAGACTGGTTCAGCGTGATTTTATGAGGTTGAGAAGCCAAGCCTATTATGTATCATCCCGTGGCATGACAAAACCGCGCTCCACTAAAGCGCGCCCGATTAAACCGCGTCACTGATGTCATCAGCAGGGCGACAACAGCGACCGTGGAGAAAAAAGGGCGCTTTAAATAGCGCTTTGAAAGCAAGCCAATTCAAGTTAAGGTAAGGGTTAGGTTTAGGGTTAGTGTTAGGGTTAGTGTTAGGTTTAGGGTTAGGTTAAGGGTTAAGGTTAGGTTTAGGGTTAGGTTAAGGGTTAGGATTAGGTTTAGCGTTAGGTTTAGGGTTAGGTTTAGGGTTAGGTTAAGGGTTAGGTTTAGGATTAGGTTTAGGGGGGTTAGGTTTAGGTTTAGGGGTTAATTTTAGCTTTAGCGTTTACAGCGTGCTTTTTTCTCCGCGCTGTTGTCACGCTGTGATGACAGCTACGCGGTTTCATCGAGCGCGCTTTAGTCGAACGCGGTTTTGTGGTGGAACCGTATCATCCATTCCATGTAGCTTGTGCGCCATCCCCTATCTTCCCAATACATTCCTCCTTCTTCCCCCATCTCAACACATTCCACCAGACTGCCAGTCTGCCATCTTCCCAGAGCCTTTCTTCCTTGCCCCTTTTCAGTTGCTGCCATCAGTGCATTTATGGCACACTTGCCCCTTACTGTAGTGGTCACAGCAGCAAAGGCAGGCTCGAACATAGCATATTCTATCAGCTGGCCTGCTTCTCCCCCAAATTTCTGCTCCTGATGTCCCAATAAGAAATATTCTGTTGGCTGACCTGCCTCCTGAGCTTCCCAGTGCCTTCCTCTGTTGTCAATGTCAGTATATATGCCACCACCAAGAAAAGCCTGCAGCCTTGAGATTTTCCTGCTATTATCTTTCACCACTGCTCTCTGAAGCAATTGTGTTTTGTTTTGTCTCAAGAAAAAAAAAGACTCCAGCATATGGATAAAAACATGCATATTTTGATTCAAACATGGAACACTTGAAAATAATTATTCCTGCATGGGAGTGCTTTGTGCAGTGTACTTTATATACATTGCTAATTTCCTCATGTGATTTATGGCACATTATTTCAAATCAGAGGAGTGGCAATTCTCTATGCATCTGTTTTATATGAACTGCAATGAACTAAGTTGACCTTGCAAACAAAACGGTGTTCTGGCAAAACTCATTTATATCACCAAGGAGTTGCTTCAAAGGAAGTGTCTTCATTTACATTCTTTTCCATTATGAAGGGGCTGTTAATCAAATATTAGACATTTAGGTTTGTTACAGGTACAATTGACTGTATAGTTTCCAGGATGATCTTAAGGTACCATGTACTTCAGTACTCTTGAGTCCTGCATCTTGTCCCATGTAGCCCATTCTGTCTGGTGAAAGTAGCTATTTTCAACATACTACTGATGAACTGGAGTTACATTCTAGCTTTTCTCCTTTCTTCCACTTTTTATTATTGTGTCTGCATGAATATTTTAGCCTCATGGACCATAGAACAACCAGTTTCAGGGTTTGGGACACCAGCTGCTAATTTTAAGGAAAAGGGTTAAGGAAACCAGGGGCCCTGCAAATGCTATTGGAATCATAGACTCTGAACAAGACAGGGTTAAAACAGAAAACTTTGTTTGCTTAAAAGCCCTACAAATATAATCAGGTGTTACAAAACATTTAAAATAAACAATACGTTTTGTACATTATTAAAATATAATTGCTATTTGCTCCAGCACATTGCTTCAGCAGCACTGAAAATAAGACAAAACTTCTGGATGTCTTAATGCTGGAGTAAAAAAAAAAATCACATGATGCTAATCTAAAATGAACACATTATGTAAGTATTTAAAGATACCTTATCTAGATCAAATGTGTCTGACATATTACTTGATGATGCTTTCAGGATCATAGAATGCATCTTTTATCAAGCCTCCAACTAACACGTCCTGAAAAGTCCAAGGCATCCATCCTTTTCAAATCTATTTTATTAGGCACACATTAAATTGGCAAGGACTCGGTGTAATTCTGACTCTGAACCAGATCCAGAATTACACCCAATAAAAGCAAAAGTTTGAACCACCCCCTCAAACACAATCGCCAATCAATCCTCAGTCCAATACCCCGGTGACTCCAAACTCCACCTTCAGCCAGCTGCAAGCATCTTCTTTCTTCTTATGAGAAAGGAATGCTACCTAGACACAACAGTCCCCCTTATCTTTTCACACACACCCTTACAGCAGTTAGAATTTGGTGAGCCTGAAATAGTTTTTAAAAGCAGCTACTACAAGCCCAAGCTAATGGAGGAAAAAACAATACAAAGGCTACAATAAAATATGGCTAGACCTATGTCATCTTCAGTGTCAACACCCAGGTGTTAAGGCTCTTCTGGAAAACTGGAAGAGTGAGGGTTACCTCCCCTCTGGGGGTAAGAAATTATTGTTAAAAACGAATTCTGACAATGCAATCGAATTTATATTTATATCACATTAATTGGGCTAAATAGAATAAATACAGTACATCATGGTATAAATTTTAATTATCTTTTTAAATTGTCCACAATAGGCAGGAGAAGGATCACTACCACATGAATTTACACAGGGTGTGGAGGGGATCGCAGGTGGCTTTATTTATACTATTCAAGGTAAGCAGCAAAAAATGCTGACGCTTCCTTCTGTTAATGCTAAGCAGGCAGATGAAATACACCTCAGGTCCAGGTGGCTTAGTGAATGTGCTTCTTCTGATCAGCTATCTTGGACCATCCTGCCTCACTGAGAATTTTTGCACTTGTCTGCTTAAAATGTGGATGGTGAAAAGTATAGAGCTATTGTGATATGAAGTGCCCAAACTCTGACTCTTGTGTAGAAATTTGTCTTTGTACCATTTTGCACCAACTGGAGGGGAAGAATATTCTGGGAGTTGTGGTTCACTTCGTGAAGGAAGTTGTTTTTAATACATCTTTAGTCGAATATGTTTGAATTTGAGTTTTCTCATCTCTCAATTTTTTTGTTACTATTATGCAAAATGGTATGAATTTAAAGAAACAGCCTTGCTTCTGACATAAGGACTTCCATCAGAGGCAAGGGAAAGAGACAATTTCACCACTCTGCTGTAGCCAGTTTATCCAAAAATATACTTGGGATTGATTACTAGCTGCAAATTTTGACCATGTATTCAGAATAACAGTTGAAAGGGACCTTGAAGATCTTCTATTCCAACCCCCTGCTCAAGCAGGAAACCCTATACCCATGATGGCAAACTTATGGCATATATTAGGATCAAATCCCAGCTCAGTGAGCTGGTCATCAGGCTTCTGACATACACATGTGTGCTGAACAGCTGGTCGTCAGGTTGTATGCATGTGCGGCTTCCGGTTTCGGCACTCTGTGCCTAAAAGGCTCGCAATCAGTGCCCTATACCATTTCAGACAAATGGTTGTCCAATCTCTTCTTATAAAGAGGAGTACTCACAACCTCTGAAAGCAAATCATTCCACTAGTTAATTGTTGTGTCAGGAAGTCAGAGGGAGAAGTGATAGGAAAAGGCATTTTGCACTCATGGAAATCAATTTGTGTGGCTCGATATTTTGCCCAATCATTTTTCAGTATTTTATTGCTGCTTAATTCTTCACTGGCCTTTGTACTTTAGAAGACCGCACAAGTTTATTGAAATAATAAATTGACTATAGTTACATAGTTTTGTCTTTTATTGAATGCATTTGTTGATCAAAGTCTGATAGCAAAAGGAGCTCCTTTTATGTTTGCAGATTTCGAATAAGATATGGAGGGTTGAGGGAGTCTGTGACACCACATTTGGTTGGATGTGGGAGAAGAATAAGAAACTTCATTGCACAAGATGTGTAACATTGGATGTAGTTCAAAGGAAGCATATTAAAAACCCTTCAGTGTAAGGACAGTAGAAGATTATAATGTGAGATAGCCTTTTCCTGCTTTTATTTCAGAAGGTGAGATACTTTTACAAACCCTGCAGAGTCGCTCTGAAAGATTCCTAAACCATATGAACAAACTAGAAAAGGAGGATGTCTTACTGAAGAAAGAAAGCAACATTTACGATGATATAGTTTTTGTTGATGTTGTTGATACTTATAGAAATGTTCCAGCCAAATTACTGAATTTCTATCGATGGTAAGCTGGAGTGTGGGATGGTGATATCATATGGGTTTTGCTTGTTGATTTCTGGTATAAAATTAGCACGATGCTACTGAATACAGATAGTCCTTAACTTAGGAGCATAGTTGAGCCTGCAAGTTTGATTGTGGGTTGTGATGGTTAAATGGGTCATCACATGACTATGACTGATTTATCACCTTTTTTGCAGTGGTCATTAAGCAAATGTGATGGTCAGCAAACACAGCTGTTATTAAATGAACCCATTGTTCACTATGGGGTGCTTTTTTTTGCCGGAAAGTAGTAAATACCATTTTCTGGCAAAAATGTTGTAATTCAGATTCTTTTTCTTTGTTCCTTTATTTAATGTAGCCTTCAAGGGTAAGAATGAGATATTCTACGATGTGCTGGGTCACCATTTAATATATTCTTAGAATAAGATTATTGTTTTATTTGCTATTAATGGTTTAATTAAAACTTGATTGGAGTACTTGCCATTCATGGCAGATAAGGATGCATATTGACAAATACTTTTCCAGATCATGATAACACTGATGATTTTGATATAGGACTGTAGAAGCTGCAAGTTTTGATGTCCTGCTGAAGACAGATGATGACTGCTACATAGATTTAGAGGCAATATTTAACAGAATAAAGCTTAAAAACTTGGGCAGACCAAATATCTGGTGGGGAAAGTGAGTATTGTTTTCTAATATGTTGTGTTATTTATACAGTTAGTGTAAAGAATTTCACAGTAATCAAAACAGATGTGATGCAGTTAAAGTGAGTTGGCTGTTAAAAGAAAGAAGGAAAAATCTTTAGAAAAATCATTTTAAAAACTGGTTTTATGTTAATGTTCTTTTCTGTAAAACACTATTGAGAAGACATCAAACAATGATTAAAACAAATCTAAGAACCTTGTTTCAAAATGTCTTGCTTCATTGACCAAACTATATTGAGTTATTTTCAATGGTTCTGCGTGTCCATCTGTAGAGTCAAGTCCTTAAGGCAGCAAGAAGTATGCATGGATGTTTAATCAAGGAGCTGGAAGGGATTAAAGCCAAAAAACTAATATTTCTTTGACAGGATTTTTCCTCTCTCATATTCTCCTTTTTCTTCCAATGCCTGTTTCTGTTTAGCAAGCAGCAAGCTGCTGGTAAAGGACAAATAGTCATCAGAAATCTGAATTCATCTATCACAAAGGAACTTTAATGTTAATAAAGTGCTGTAGATTCCTCAGTCCTGACTTACTACTATGTGCAGATGTTGACAATGTGAACGAACAGTGAAATCTTGTTTTAAAAGATAGATTGGAGGGGGGCGGTGTTTCTAGATTGTCTGTTGTGTTGCTAAGTAGGGTATTGTGTGGCTCAATGTAATTTGTACACTGATATAATTTCTCAATTTACATATTGTTTTTTAACTTTAAGATGTGTAAACTTCAACTCCCCAAATTCCCTAGTCTTTTTAACTTTGTTCAAGAGTTGTAGGCCATGATTAGTTGGTTAGGAGACTTCTAGAAAATTCTGGGATTGTAGTCTAGACTGGGAAATAGACAAACATCTCAGCAGAAGACAGTGATAAACTACTTCTTACATTCCTAAATTGCCCTGGAATTAAGGGGGGGGGGGGGGATCCAAATAATTGAATTATTCCTTTAAGGATCTTGAACCTGTCTACTGAAGTTATAAGAATAATATTCCAATGGAGCTTTATTTATTTTTTATTTATTTTCTTCCTCTTTGGAATGTATTTTAATTGAAGAGTTTAAGTAATGGGTTGTATCCCAAGGTTAAAACATGGTGACACGGATGCTGTCCTTCACATTATAAAAGCCTGACTGAAATTATGTCTATTGGCAAACCTCTCAAAGCCATGAAACGAGTTTGGCTTCTTCTGTTACTTAAGCCTCTTGATGAATTATTAAAGGGATCTAATTATCCACCCTATAAGAGACCAAGAGACAAGCTGTGGAATGAGCACAGCACTTCTAAGAAAATGGACTAAAGAATTAAAATGTCTGTTAGACAGTGCTAGAGAAAGAGAGCTTAGGAAAGCTTCCTCAATTGCTCAAATAGGTTAGAGGAGTATTTATTAATTTTTGTATCAAAATTACAACATTTTGGCTTAAGTTTCAGATTAAATTGGGCAGTTGATCGGACTGGGAAGTGGCAAGAGTTGGAGTACCCAAGTCCTGCATATCCAGCCTTTGCTTGTGGGTCTGGTTATGTTATTTCCAAAGATGTTGTAGAATGGCTAGCAAGCAATTCTGAAAGACTCAAAATATATCAGGTAAGTCTTTTGATAGAAGGGGAGGGCATGATTAGAGCAAAGTGGGATTCTACCTTTTGAATAAATAGGATCACAGTTAAAAAATTGATATTAAAGATGAGTAGTCCTTTAAGTTCCTTTGTGCAAATTCACATACAGGTAATCCTCAAGTTATGAATGTAATGGAGCCTGCCAATTACATTTGTAACTTGATGATTCGTATGAGTGAATTGTGTAACCTGATCACTCCCTTTCGCTCACACATTTGCTAATCAAATGCCTGGGTCATTAAGTACATGAGGTATCTCAGGGTGGGGAGGCTAATGATGGAACAGGCTATCCAAGGCCTCCCCCGCCGAGATACCTTATGCTTACCTGCTCCCATCCTGCTGCACTGGGCTCACCTTGCAAAGATTTGTCTCCTCTCTCCCACGGTTTCTTTGTCTCTGAGGGAGAGAACAGGATGATTTCTCTTCCAGCATCTAGTCAGCTTACAAATGCCTTTTGTGCCAACAGTGAAAGGTTCTGGGGGCCTTATCTCATGCGACTTCAGGCACTCATCCGCTTTTGCAGAGAATGTGTGCCTGAAGGCATGCGAGATCACGGCCTCCAGGACCTTTCACTCTTGTCCGGTGTGGGAGGGGGAAGCAGTTGTGGGGAGTGAGGGGGAGAATAGGCTGAATGTTGCAATGCCTCTGCGGTCATTCGTACTGGCAAACAACTGCCATGGTGCTGCAACATTTGTAATTTCAGGACTGTGTCATAAATATTTGGGGTTATCACATCACTTTGAGCATTCACTAAGTGAACTGTCATAACTGGAGGATTACCTGTACTTTCTCTCTTTTGTAATGTAAACTGTACGTAAAATCAAAATAATGGAAACATTTGCACATTGGTAGATAGGTGAATGATTGGTATACATAGAATTCTAATTGGACAGAATTTTCATACTGCATTAGACCAGTTTTTTATCAACCTCACTAACTTTTGGATGTTTGGACTTCAACTTCCAGAATTACTCCATGCAGCAGGATGGCTGGAGAGATTCTGGAAGTTGAAGTCCTCCCTTCTTGAAAGTTGCTGAGGTTGAGAAATATTGCAATAGACAATCTTGACTTATTGCCCCCCCCCCCCGCAAAAAGCTATGCAAGTTCAAACCTGATTAATACAGATGTGAGATCATAGGAAGGACCAGAGAATTGAAAAAAAACCAGAAGGTGACAATGGCAAACCAGTTCCATTTTGTTGCCAAAACAAAAAAAAACACAGTTAAATCTATGAAAGTATTGGAAATCTGCTGTGATTTGAGGAAGTCCTTTATGAAAGTGCTTAAGTTCTTTATTATGCTTGTTTTAATATAGAGTTGTTGAGGCATCTGTAATCTAAACAAACGTTGCCAACATTAGTGTTTAAAAACAAGGCAAACTTTATGAAGCATTTGCCTTCTGCAGCAAGTTTCAGTTCTGATTTTGGTTATTTACACACTCCTTGTTTTGGTTCTGACTTAATTTATACACTTAGGGTGAAGATGTGAGCATGGGTATTTGGATGGCAGCCATTGGGCCAAAAAGATACCAGGTATGTGTTACTGTCAGATGAAATTTCTGAATAAATCTGTATGAATGATAGCAGTAACTTTTACAGGTGCCTAGCACACCCCAACATTTTACAGTTATTCTAAAATCAATTTTGTGGACTTCTGAAATATACATTCAAGGATGAAGAGGAATCATAAAAGCCCCAAGAAGTGATTTTTTCAGAGCTACTGACCTATGCTTATAACATTTGTAAGTTTTAACAATTAGGCTTTGATAAATACTTCATATACCGTATTTTCACGACTATAAGCCGCACTGAAAATCCTAAAATTTGATAAAAAACCGGCAGTGCGGCTTATAACCCGGTGCGCTTTATATATGGAAAAAGATCAAAAATCTCTCCCTCCCGATTTTACGCTCAAACTTGAAGCTCGCACACGTCCCTTGGGTCTCTCCCTCCCGATTTTACGCTCAAACTTGAAGCTCGCACACGTCCCTTGGGTCTCTCCCTCCCGATTTTACTTACGCTCAAACTTGAAGCACGCACACGTCCCTTGGGTCTCTCCCTCCCGATTTTACTTAGTGCGCTCAAACTTGAAGCAGGCACACGTCCCTTGGGTAAGGTGACCAATGTACATAAAGAAAAATAAAATAGTAAGATAGTGGGATCCTTGCCCATCAAGCTCAGAAACCAGCGATCCCACGATCTGTCCCACACCTCCTCTTTCCCTAAGAGGTGGTGGTATGGGAAATCCTTGCCCATCAAGCTCAGAAACCAGCGATCCCACGATCTGTCCCACACCTCCTCTTTCCCTAAGAGGTGGTGGGGTGGGAAATCCTTGCCCATCAAGCTCAGAAAACAGCGATCCCACGATCTGTCCCACACCTCCTCTTTCCCTAAGAGGTGGTGGGGTGGGAAATCCTTGCCCATCAAGCTCAGAAAACAGCGATCCCACAATCTGTCCCACACCTCCTCTTTCCCTCAGAGGTGGTGGTGTGGGAAATCCTTGCCCATCAAGCTCAGAAAACAGCGATCCCACGATCTGTCCCACACCTCCTCTTTCCCTAAGAGGTGGTGGGGTGGGAAATCCTTGCCCATCAAGCTCAGAAAACAGCGATCCCACGATCTGTCCCACACCTCCTCTTTCCCTAAGAGGTGGTGGGGTGGGAAATCCTTGCCCATCAAGCTCAGAAACCAGCGATCCCACGATCTGTCCCACACCTCCTCTTTCCCTAAGAGGTGGTGGGGTGGGGGATCTTTGCCCATCAAGCTCAGAAACCAGTGATCCCACGATCTGTCCCACACCTCCTCTTTTTCCCTCTCTTCCCGGGGCGGCACAGACTGAAACAGAAGCAATTACCTTGGGTCTCTCCCTCCCGATTTTACTTACGCTCAAACTTGAAGTACGCACACATCCCTCGGGTCTCATTCCCTCGGGAGGGAATGGGGATTTCATAGTATCCTACCCCTGGAGTGAGGAGGGAATGGGGATTTCATAGTATCCTTCCCCTGGAGTGAGGAGGGAATGGGGATTTCATAGTATCCTTCCCCTGGAGTGAGGAGGGAATGGGGATTTCATAGTATCCTTCCCCTGGAGTGGGGAGGGAATGGGGATTTCATAGTATCCTTCCCCTGGAGTGGGGAGGGAATGGGGATTTCATAGTATCCTACCCCTGGAGTGAGGAGGGAATGGGGATTTCATAGTATCCTTCCCCTGGAGTGAGGAGGGAATGGGGATTTCATAGTATCCTTCCCCTGGAGTGAGGAGGGAATGGGGATTTCATAGTATCCTACCCCTGGAGTGAGGAGGGAATGGGGATTTCATAGTATCCTTCCCCTGGAGTGAGGAGGGAATGGGGATTTCATAGTATCCTTCCCCTGGAGTGGGGAGGGAATGGGGATTTCATAGTATCCTTCCCCTGGAGTGGGGAGGGAATGGGGATTTCAAAGCATTTTAAACTATACCTTATAACCTTCCAAATGGAATAATAATAATATAAGAATGGCAAAGAAAAAGAATAATTATGCTTTATATTTTTACTGTCATTTATTATCTTACAGGCAGACAGGTTAGGAAACGAAATGAACGAGTGGCCAGCCAGGCTAGGAAACGGAATGCAGGCAGGGGGGGAAACGAAATGAACGAGTGGCCAGCCAGGCTAGGAAACGGAATGCAGGCAGGGGGGGAAACGAAATGAATGAGTGGCCAGCCAGGCTAGGAAACGGAATGCAGGCAGGGGGGGAAACGAAATGAACGAGTGGCCAGCCAGGCTAGGAAACGGAATGCAGGCAGGGGGGGGAAACGAAATGAATGAGTGGCCAGCCAGGCTAGGAAACGGAATGCAGGCAGGGGGGGAAACGAAATGAACGAGTGGCCAGCCAGGCTAGGAAACGGAATGCAGGCAGGGGGGGAAACGAAATGAACGAGTGGCCAGCCAGGCTAGGAAACGGAATGCAGGCGGGGGGGGGAAATGTTGCAAAAAAAAAGTGCGGCTTATAACCCGGTGCGCTTTATATATGAAAAAAGTTTGAAAAATTAACGTTAACTGATACTGCGGCTTATAATCCGGTGCGCCTTATGGTCGTGAAAAGTGGCCCCCAGTGATTAATCAAATAATAATATAATTTAAGACAGAATCCAGCTCTTTCCAAGTCAGTCTACTGACTTGTTTTTCCCTCCAGTTTCATGGCAAATTGCTTTGAAATGTGAGTGGTTTCAACAATTTATAATACAGTAATGAAGAAATAAAAGAAGGGTGAAAAATCTGCCAAATTCCTTTGCTTTAAGGCAATTAAAAATATAGAAAGAAACATACAAATAAGTTCATATTATAAAATGATTCAAGACCACTAAACAATTTTTGGCCTCCTGAAGCCCTGCCCTCTTCACCAAAATAGCCATGCTTAGCCTTTAGGAGGCTTTCAGAGTGCTCCTGGGGGCTGGGGAGAACAGAGATGAACGAAAAACGGGCCAGTTTTTGCCCCTCCCCCACCTCACAGGAGCACTCTATAAGCCTTCTAAAGGCTATTCATGTCCTGAAAAAAAAACCAGGTCCATTTTCGCGAAAAACGGGCCATTTTTGGGAGGCCTGCAGAGTGCAAAAACTTTTTTTTAAATTTGCCTCTTCAAAATCTTGCTCCGTTTTATACTCCAAAAAATATGGTATATCTCAAGAAGTTTATATTTATTCAGGCAACATCATATAATCTAATAAAACTACATTTATTATTTAACATAATGCCCACATCATAAGGAATTCATATGTTTTTTTAACTTTAGATTTGTGAAAGGACAACACAAAAATCAATTTTAAATACAATATTGCCTCTGCCCTTCTTTCCTTTCTTTGATTTGTTTGCTCAACTTGTCAGTGCTTTCCTAAACTAGGAAAGAGCAACGTATATACATTGGGATTTTTGCCTACCTGTTATTTTCTTAATCTCTATAAATTAAATTAAACCAGTCCTCTAAAACTGATTTTGAAGCTATGCCTGTAATAGTGTAGCAACAGTAACAGTATATTGCTTTCTTTTAAAATAGGATGATCTCTGGTTGTGTGAGAAGACTTGTGAGAGTGGTATGCTGTCCTCTCCTCAGTATTCTGCTCAGGAGCTTGCAGAGCTTTGGAGAATAAAGGAACGCTGTGGAGATCCCTGCAAATGTGAAGAAAAATGAAGGGTGGCAAACACTCTAAGGAAATGTTATAGAGGAAAGGAAGGGAAAGCTTCAAAACAGATGTTCCATCAGTCTCCTATGTAGTCTGTTACTGGTGACAAACCTAAGAGTATGTCGCTGGCCAATGTATGCTTCTACTCCACTGGTTACATACAGTGTATGTTCATTTCAGTATGGCAGTAAACTACAGAAAAGCTTCACACATTCTTTAAAGAAGTGTTTCATGTAGATAATTTGTCTAGTGTGAAATGGCGCTTAGGGCTATATTTGCACACATATCCCCTTTTTAATAAATGGACACATTTCATTTTTGAACATACTCTTTTACGAAGCCAAATATGAATGTGAATTCTTTTATTAATATATTACAGAAGTAGATAAACTTGACTTTTCATGCATTTAGTGTATACAAGAGCAAGGGACTGAGGCTAAACTGAAAAAGGCAGATACAATACTGTACATATTGCATATTAAACTTGCACTTCTCTGCCCATATGCCTTGCTAGAGAAGACACTTAACCGAGGCAGACTGCACACATGTGTTGGCTTCTAATGAATTGGGATCAGACTGATGTTTTAATTTCAGTCTGTATTTCAAAGATGAGGGAAACAGTGCCTCTTGCTGGGAATACTGATATATTATCATATAATTCCTGTAAAGAAAGAAGTTAGATGCTGTAGTAATTCTATTTATCCCTTGTGTACTTTCAGCCAACATGTAGAGGGAGTGAGACAGCGGCCCTTTCTCCAATGTGCATATTAAATACTAGGGTCCTCCCCCCACTTTGAGTGATTTTTACGCTTTCTGGTATTCTGTAGCTATTGGGATGGGTTGGTAATGAAATACCTCAGCTTTTAATTCTCTAAAATATGTTATTTGTATAGTAGTGAATGGAAGGCTTGTTGAGATTCCCACTGATTTCCGTAAGTTACTAGTACAGCACAAATGAATTACTTTTTATTTGAAGCTGGCAAAAGCTTTCATTTTTCTCTTACAGACATGATATTTCTTTTTTCTTAAAAAAAAACAAGAATACAAAAGCTTCTCTACCAAACAGTGATACATTTTTACAAAAGCTTTTCCCAACAATACAATTAAAAATCAGCCTAAACTTTGTTAGCAGTGTGCAAGTTATCTTAAAATGTATCAAAAGCAGATTTTACCATCGTACTAGAATGCAATCTTCATTTTCAATAGAGTAGAATTGCAAGGGCTTTAGGTCACTGTCCAATTCAACTTCTTTGCCTTTCATCTGGGATTTAAAGAAAATGATTGAGATAGATATTAGATTTGCACATATTAATCTAGTATATCTTAAAAGACTAAGATGGAATATAAAGAAAAGAAAGCTCATCGATTTTAAAACAATAGTACTGCTTTTCTTATAAAGAAATCAATCATCCAACATTATAGAGTGCAATGTATTGATTTTACCAGGGTAATGAGTTGTATTATTCTGGAACGTCTCAATTCATGTACTTGCTTTACTGAATTTGAGCTTACTTTAGAACTTTCATATGATAGTTTCAGTTCTGAGCCTGGAATTTTAAGTAGACGATACAGCAATCCTTTGACCTTCTGGATAGTCATAGAATCTACATTAAAGAGAGAATTGTTTAACTATAGATAGATAATACTTGATGCCACAGCAACTGAAATTCTAGCAAAAGTTGATACTGAAATAGATTTGTGGGAGTTGAGCTCCTGCAGTTCACAGGAACCAATTAGAATAATTTAATATGATATTAAAACCGTACTCCTCCTAAGCAAAAGTTTACCAAATTGTAGTCTCTACTTTATATCTACAACACACTGACTGACCTAAGTGACCTTCAAAATACTATTTATGGCATTAGCTCTTTTGTACCTTAACACTATGAGTGAAGCCTTTTCCTCTACTTCATGGTATGAGGCTCCCAAATCTTTATGTGCTAATTTGTCCAGATTACCATTAACTTTATGCACTTGTATTTCAAATTAACAATATGAACGTGAAAGTGTATTTTTATAGTAAGATTTAAAGGAGTAAAAGTATTAAAAATTTGACCCATCTAGAAATTGGCTATGCTGGGTAATTTCCCCTTTATTTCATTTAAAGCTTTATCTGAAGGCACAGCAATAGTCCTCTATTGTCAAAAATGTACTTTAAAGTATTTTTCTATTAACCTTTTGAAAAAGCTGTATCATTTTATGCAACTTGTGATAAATGTGATTTTTATTTTGAATAAATACTTTTCAAAATACAAACATCAAAGGGTTTATGGATATCTCATCTTTTAGTTATAATAATCCATTCTCAGTGATGAGTGAAGCAGAGGGCATACATTTTTACTAGGTGTTTTACTGAAATGAGCTTTACATTTCTAAATACCTTTCCACTGACATGAAAAAAAAAACAATAGAGGGGGAGATGTTAATTTTCTATTATATTATACTAAGAATCTATATGGTGCACAAAGAAACCTTACTGACCTAGAAATCTAATTAGAATACTGTGGATTAAATTATAATCTATTTTTGATGCATTGATTTCTCTTGCTCTGCTTCAAAACAGATATTGGTTTGCATTGTTTTGAAGGCTACAACATCTGCAATGACTTCAGATAGGGAAAATATCTTTAAACGTGTTACTACCTATCTTTCTGCAATATGCACTCAATCACCAAAATAACTGAAACATGCAGGAAATATGGAATACAGACATACTTTCCCTTACCTGGAAGTTTCTTCTCTATGGGCTTCTGGTCAGCTTTGTCCGGGCATTTAAAAGTCAAAGCTGAAAAAAGAAAAATCTGCATAAACAGAGTTCAATGTAGAATTTCTTACAAAGTACACCTAGTAAAGCCAATTGCAGAAATTAGTCAAGAGTAAAATTCCCCACAGGTTTTAATGAATTTATTCCAATCATCAACACACACACACACAACCCTACCTACCGGGGGAAAGTACACAAATCCATTTCTATTCAAATTCTACTGTATTGACTACAAAAACAAGTAAGTTAAGGTAATATTCACACACTGGTTGGCTGATAACATTTAGCACATTTAATTGAAACAACAAATGTTAAGGTATCTCACCCTTAATTCTTATGCAAATGGCCATTTCACAGTAAAAGTTACTTATACATGTAGGTCATAACCTACATGGCGGCGTTGGCGTTTTCTATTAATTTGCGGTGCTTGCGACATCTTATGACTTCGCCCGCCTGGCTTGTTGAGCCTTTGGAGATCTTTTTGCATTGCCACCACCCCGAAGGGGGGGAGAATGATCTGTGCGCCCGCTGAGGATGGGCGAATTTGGTAGCTGGCTATATTTGCCGCTGCCATGGCCCTTCCGGACGCCCCTCCCCCACTGTTTGACTCAGCCTCTGCATCAACGCTGCCACCTTTTTCTTCCGTCTGTTGCTTGATTGGACCTCTTCCTTTGGTGAGTTTCTCCCTCAGCCCATCATCGCTGCTGTGGAGCCTTTTTCCACCACCCCCTGCTTGCCATCTGGCTCCTTTCCATCTGGGCTTCGGAACATCCAGTCTTCTTGAACTGTAATCCCAGGGCCTCTGGACTTGCTGTCTCAACCCCAGTCGCTTTGACTATCATTATCCACGACTGCCCCTGGAATACCATCTCGGACAGCACTTGTTTAATTCCACCTATTACAGTGCCTTGGACTCTGGACGAGTGGGGGTGCTCACAGCGTGTAGGAAGGCCCTCTGCTCCCCTCAACCGCCCCAGACTTCTTGGACCTTCTCAGACCTACAGGAGAGGGGGATACGAGTCACCCCCCTGTATGCCTCCTTTGGACCATTGCTGGGTTTCAATCATTTTAATCATCTTAAACATTAAGAACTACTTGCACTACCTGAACTTGCACACTTCTTTAAAGCTGCGCAATCTCTCTTTTCTTCTTTTCTTCTTCTTTTCTTTCTTTCTTTTGTATGGGATATGTATGTGGTATGTATGTGAGGTATGTGCGATGTCTGTGCCCACTTTTATTTTTTATTGTCATTGTATTTTATAATTTTCAACTGACGTGTGGGGACTGGATGAGTGAGTGACTGTGTATGCATGAGGGGACTGGGAGAGAAACCGGGTACCTCCGCCACTGAGTGCCATTGCAGAAGTGGCAGGGAGCCCAGGCCTATCTCCCGTCCTAGAATGTTTGAGATTAATGGCCTGTCGGAGAGAGCGGAGGCTATGGGGGGGGGAAACAGGGTCTACGGGTGCGAGAGTGGGCCGGAACATTACGGTCACGATGGGGAGGGGCTGGTACAGCGGGAACTTCAGGGCTAGCCATTACCGGGGAAGGAGGGTTTGCTACGTCACAGAGATCCCTCCTTCCGGCCCTGCTAATTCCACTCCAGGGCCAGATGGCGAGAATTGTCAGGGCCCTAGTCTCAGGCTGTTGTTGCTAAATGCCAGGTCTGTGGTTCACAAAGCTCCCCTCATCCGGGACCTAATTTTAGACGGGGCAGACCTGGCATGTATTACTGAAACCTGGCTGGGCCCAGAGGGAGGAGTCCCCCTCACTGAAATGTGCCCAGAATGATTTCAGGTGCTTCATCAACCGCGACTTCAGGGAAGGGGTGGGGGAGTCGCTGTCATCGTCCGAGGGTCTTTAGTTCCTCGTAGGATCCCTGCTCCAGAGCTTGTTGGGTGTGAGTCCCTATTGATGAAGTTGGACCTTGGAGGTCAAGTGGGTTTGTTGCTAACGTACCTACCTCCCAACAGCGTTCCAACAGCCCTCCCCTTGCTCCTCGAGTCAGTAGCCGAGTTGGCGGTAGAGTTCCCCAGGCTTATGGTGCTGGGGGATTTCAACCTGCCTACACTTGGTGAACGCTCTGATTGGGCGCAGTAGTTCATGGCTTCCATGACAGCCATGGACTTGACCCAAGTAATTCGGGGTTCAACTCATTCAGCGGGTTACACACTTGACCTCGTACTCCTCTCGGAGCAGTGGAGACGTGATCTAGAATTGAAGGGCTTTAAGACCTTGCCCCTGTCATGGTCTGATCACTTCCTACTGAGGCTTGACTTTCGGAAACCAATCCCCCACTGTAGGGTGGTGGAACCGATTAGGTGGTTCCGCCCCAGACGCCTGATGGACCCTATGGGATTTCAGACGGCGCTTGGAGAAATACCTGACACTCTTCTCCACAATCCAGTGGAGTCCTTAGTCGCTGCCTGGAATGCAGCGGCGGCGGGGGCTCTAATCCGGATTGCACCTTTGCGACCTCTCTGAGGCAGCGGATCCAGGAGGGCCCCTTGGTTCACCGAGGAACTCCGGGAGATGAAGTGCCAAAAGAGACACCTAGAGCGCCGCTGGAGGGCCAGTAAATCTGAGTCAGACCGAGCACTGATGAGAGCCTTTATCAGAGCCTATCTCGTGGCAATACGGGCGGCGAAAAGTGGGCATTTTGCCGCCCTTATTGCATCCGCTGAATCGCGCCCAGCCGCCTTCTTAGAATAACCCGCTCCCTCTTGAAAGGGAGGGATGCGGATGACCCTTTACAAGGTAGAGCTGAGGAATTTGTTCAATATTTAAAGGATAAAGTCGCTCAGATTCGGACAGAGCTGGACTCCAATTGCACAGTACCAGCCGAGGTACCAGGGGAAGGTCTTGAGCGTATTTCATGGATTGAGTTTCAACTTGTCTCTCCTGAGGAAGTGGACAAGGCCATGGGAGCGGTGAGTGCCTCCACTTGTATACTGGACCCGTGCCCCTCCTGGCTGGTCTCGACCAGCAGGGAGGTGACACGCGGCTGAATCCGGACGATTGCTAACACCTCTCTCCAGGAGGGAATTTTCCCATTCCTCCTAAAGGATGCGGTGGTGAGATCCCTCCTGAAGAAACCTTCTCTGGACCCAGCCATTTTGAGCAACTATCGTCCAGTCTCCAACCTACCCTTTGTAGGGAAGGTTGTTGAGAAAGTGGTGGCCTCTCAACTCCGACGGTCCCTGGATGAAACCAATTATCTGGATTCCTTTCAGTCGGGTTTCAGGCCTGGTTACAGCACGGAAACTGCTTTGGTCGCGCTGATCGATGATTTCTGGCGAGCCAGGTATAGGGGTCACCCCTCTATCCTTGTGCTCCTTGACCTCTCAGCGGCCTTCGATACCATCAACCATGGTATCCTTCTGCAACGGTTGCGAGAGGTGGGAGTGGGAGGCACCGTCCTTCGGTGGTTCTCCTCCTACCTCTCGGACAGGTCACAGTCGGTGTTGGTCGGAGGGCAGAGGTCGATCCCAAGGACCTTCAATTATGGGGTGCCGCAGGGTTCGGTCCTGTCGCCCCTCCTATTTAACATCTACATGAAGCCGCTGGGTGAGATCATACGCCGGCACGGGATTAAATACCATCAATATGCGGACGATACGCAGTTGTATCTGTCCGCCCCGTGCCAACTCAGTGAAGCGGTAGAAGTGATGTGCCAGTGCCTGGAGGCTGTCAGGGTCTGGATGGGTATGAACAAGCTTGCTCTCAATCCTGACAAGACCGAGTGGCTATTGATGTTCCCTCCCAAAGATTGGCCAAGTATTCCATCTCTCAGGCTGGGGAGTGAAATTATACGCCCCTCAGAGAGAGTTCGCAATTTGGGAATCCTCCTGGATCCGCAGCTGACTCTAGAACACCATTTGTCGGCTGTGACCAGGGGGACCTTTGCCCAGGTTCGCCTGGTGCACCAATTGCGACCCTACCTGGATCAGGAGGCCCTTCAGATAGTCACTCATGCCCTTGTGACCTCAAGACTGGATTACTGTAATGCGCTCTACATGGGGCTGCCCTTGAAGAGTGTTCGAAGACTTCAGCTAGTCCAGAACGCAGCCGCGCGAGCGATTGTGGGTGCACCCAGGTACACCCACGTTACACCTATCCTCTGCGAGCTGCACTGACTACCCATTAGTCTCCAGACTCGCTTCAAGGTGCTAGTCGTTACTTATAAAGCCCTACATGGCATCGGACCTGGGTACCTGAGGGACCGCCTCCTGCAAATTACCTCCCATAGACCGATCAAATCGCACAGACTAGGCCTTCTCCGGATTCCATCTGCCAGCCAATGTCGGCTGGCGACTCCCTGGGGGAGAGCCTTCTCTGTTGCAGCTCCAGCCCTCTGGAACGAGCTCCCCGTGGAGATCCGGACCCTTACTACTCTCCCGGCCTTCCGCAAAGCCACTAAGTCCTGGCTGCTCCGGCAGGCCTGGGGGCTGTTGTAGTATCCAGCCCCACGGTAACTATGAATGTTGTGTATTTTAAATTGTTGTTTTGTCTATTTATCCCCTTCCCCTGTTTATTGTAAGCCGCCTGGAATCCTTCGGGAGTGGGCGGCATACAAGACCAATAAACTACTAAACTACTACTATAACACAATTACCTTTATACCAAAAGCAGGAATCAAAATACTAATTAGGTTACAAAATTAATGTACCCCCCCCCCCAGCCATTCCTAGTTTACAAAGAGTACAACTGTACAAAACATCTGAAAAGGGTACTTTGCAACATGCATGGGAGCTGGTAAAGCATTCTTTATCTAGCACTGAAACAATTACATTTTCCAGAAGAATTGGGGTTGTTTCAAAGACTAATCCTTGTCAATTACAGGGGTGAAACTGGGGGTAATTACCTTCAAGGGATAATTTGGACATATCTTGGTGTAATGAAGCAATTTTTAATTGCTTGTTCCTGAGGTGAGGCTCTAGTTTAGGACTGCCACTGCTGAAACACTTATGTAAAACAAGTTTTTTTAATGTTTAAGGAGTAATGACATTGAAGACCAGGAAAAGGGATAATTAGGTCAAAGAATTTAAGAACCACTGGTCTATACAATCACATCACTGCTAATTAAGACATGTTTGCTCAGAAGGTATTGCAAGTATATATGCAGAATGCAAACTAGATACAAAATAATAGCTATGGGAATACAATGTAGACATTAGAGTTATAATTTGCATTGGTGGGAAAACTTAACTAGCAGAGTTTGTAGATTTCTCAGCATAATATTATATATTTAAATAAATTAGTATACATTTGTATCTTACTCAACAGCTGATTCTTTAGAGAAAAAGATTGTTTTCTTTCCAGCTCTCCATCTTCTGGGGCACCATAGACTGTTAAGAGAGAAAACAATAACAAAAATATATACTGAGCCAGAATGTTATAGTATAAAGAACAAAATGTCTATAGGTCAGCGATAGCTAATTTTTTTCGAATTGTATGCCAAAAGCGAAGGGAGCACAGGCGTCTCATGCGGGCATGCCACACCCATAATGCTATGCACGCAACCCACCCACCCCGGTTCACATGCATGTGTGGCCCCTGCCCTCCCCCCCACTTTTGGCTCATGATGGACCCATTTTTCGCCCTCCCCAAGCCTCCAGAGGCTTTCTAGGAACCTGGTGTGCACGAAAACAGCCTCTCTTGCCCTCCCCCCGGACGCCCTCCGGAGGCGCCTCCAAAAGCTCCGGAGGGCAAAAAACGGCCGCACGGGCAACCCAGAAGTTCAGGAACGGTGACTTCTGGTTTGCCTGTAGGGCTGTTTTTTTCCTTCTGGAGTCTTCAGGAGGCTTCCCTGAAGTCCGTTCCCTTACTTCCAGTTTTCGCGTGTTGCATGAAAAAGGAGCTGGCTAGCACACACATGCACGGTGGAGCTGATAGGGCAATGCCTCACTGCTCCATGTGCCATCTGTGGGTTGTAAAAAAAATTTCAATGTTTTCCTATTGGAGCAGGATTTTTCCTATTGGAAGAAAATATCTACTTCTAGTTTTGAACTCTGCTTTAAAAAAATTGTCAGAAACATTCAGGAAATCCAAGTATAAATTAGTTGTTCAATCAAATTAACCAGCACAAATGTCTCAGAAAATGAAGGATGTTGCATAATTTACATTTCTCAATATAATACCTACGTTTGCTTGTGAGAGACATACTGATTCTAAATCAGAAGACATGTCCTTCTAGATGGTTAGTAATTTAACACATTCCTCCAATTCACCCAGAATAGATATTAAAACTAAAATTATACAGTATGCAAAATGGAAAGGTCCTGTTTCAAATCAGAAATGAACATAGTTTTATAAAAGCCCTCTTGAACCATTTTAGATTTGTCCTGGAGTGGCAGAAACAAAACCTAGCCCTGATGATTGTCTGGATTGTTATCCAGGTCATAGTTGATCCAAAAGTGCTTTTCTTTTCTTCAAAAGGCAACTGGATTGGTTTTTTTTCCTTTGAGGAAGAAGAAAATGCTTCATTTCTCATCCAAGAAGCGTCATCAATTCTGATGGGGATGGGGGTATGGAAGGATAGGTTCTGATAGGATGGGTGGTGGTGAAAGAATTTTATTTATTTGCAGTCATCTGGTCTTTAGCACTTTCTGAGAGCTGTTGAGGCCACTTGGGGCTTTATCTGTGTCAGATATCTGAATCAGGGTGAAATTGGCTGTGGAATCTTTTTGGAACTGCTGCAAAGACTGTGTTGTAAACTGAAGATAAGTGGTGTCTTATTCCTCCCCCTCTGTTGAGTGAGGAGTATTCAATTCTAGCATACATAGAATATTTCCCCCCTCTTTCAAATCAATGGTCCTCTCTAACCCTAAAGTTGGTAATGAAACATCTGCAAGAAATCAACCAAGCTCAGAGAGCACCAACTCCTGAGCTCAACCCTGAGCTAGAAATTCTTTTCTTCATTAGAAACAAAACCTGAAATGGTTTGATGGTTCTAGCTTTTGGGCCAAATTTAGATCTAGAGGAGTGGCAGAGTGATTTTTACAGCGTAAGTAGGTCAAGGCTAGTGTTCAGCTACCTTCTTCCTCCACTTTGGCTTTAACTTAAGTTAAGCACTGATGTTCCAGAACAGTATATCTACTGGGCAATCCAGCTTCATAGTCTCATCAGCACCTTCTCATCTTTCTCTTCACTGCCACGATTGCTTATTTGCAATGCGGTCACCAAGGATAACTCTCATTCTTGGCTTTTGCCCAGTTTCACTCCCATGAAACACTTTTGTCTACATGTTCAGACTGGGCATCAGCTATTTAAAACCAGCTGCTCAGTGTATGGAAGGATTCAGGCTTGGAACATTTTGTACATCCTTAATTAAACTAACTAGCAGTTCTGAATCCTTTCTTGAAATTTAATAGTACCTTGACTGCATGTAAATCTTCTCATAGGGACACTGTTTTTTTAGAACAACATTTAGTTTGTTTAAAAATATATAGAAAATAGATGCCATCTGGATCAATGATCTTTTTAAAAAAAAAAAATTCAAACGTCCAGTAACAATATCTTTTGTTATCAATTCTGATAGGAGCATGGTGGCTCTCACAGTTAGGATGCTGGGTTGGAAGTTAGCAAGCCCATGTTTAAGTTTTGAATGCTGCCGTGAGGCGAAATTTCTCATCATTTGCTCCAGCTCCTGCCAGGGACATGAAAAGAGTCCCCAACTAAGCATCTCCTGGTCCACGGTGATGTCATGTTAATTCTTTCAACTTGGAAGCATCTCGGTGTTTCTGACATGAGTGCAAAAAAATCAATTCTGATGAGTGCCTATTACCATCTTTTAAATTTGGGGACTAGTATCTGAGGTTCTTTATGAAGGGAAATACAAATCATCTATTCAATTCTTCTCATTCTTCTCTAATGTTTTTTAATTATCATGTTCTCTCCCATCAGATACAATTCATATTATTAAACTGAAACAAAAATCCATTTTTGGATACATTTACTTCTTGGCAAAATACTTTACTGTTGGAAGTGAAAGTGTTAAGATTGAAGAGAAAACTCTGCCTGTCGTTCCTTTCAGAATGCGAATGGAAACTTAGAACTTAGAATGGCTGCCTTTGGAACTTAATTTTATGGCAGATATCTAGAAGATCTGCAATCCAGGGGTCTCGAAGCAAGTAAATATGGGAATGACAGCTACACAAGAATCAATATTCACTATAGCATTCCACAACACACTTTAGTGGCTGATGTTCAAACTAAGAAAATTAAGATAGCAAGTAGCTTGGAGGGAGCAGGTTGGCTAATCCAAGAATTTTTAAGCTAGAGAAAGACAATAAGATTAGTGAGAACCACAGCGAAGCAGTTCACTCAAGGTATACACCAATGTGGCAAGCATGCAAAATTTCATTCTTCCTATTCATATGTCAAAGAAACAGAATTAAGGCAGGCAGGCAGGCAGGCAGACAGCTGGAAACGTAGAGAGAAGATGCCAGAGGAGAGAATGGGGCGTTGGTTCTTACCTGATACGCCCCTCCTCGAGGCAGGTGGAGACAGCGGTCATGCATGGGTTAATTCAGTCAGTAACCAATAGAACTGAGTCTACCAAAGTGATGTCATCGCCTCAGCGGAGTGTCCTTCCGCTTTTGGGACGAAGGAGATAAGTAGACTGCTGTGCGTTAGTCGACTGCTTTCAATCCTCCGAAACACTAACCTAGTTCCAGAACTCCCTCCGCAACTAGGCCAGGAACCAAGGGTGGGGATGACCGCTGTCTCGACTTGCCTCGAGAAGGGGCATATCAGGTAAAAACTAATGCCCCATTCTCCAATGTTGGTGGAGACAGCAGTCATGCATGGGACATACCAAAGCTGGGCGTGTCCCCGGGTGGGAATGAGACTGGGCTAGGAGCTTGAAGAGGGAAGAACTTGTTGAAGCACCCTCCATCCGAACGCCGCATCTGCCGACACGTATCTGTCCACCTTATAATGGCAGATAAAGGAATTGGGGTCGCCCAGTTGGCCGCCTTGCAGATCTCTTCCACTGAGGCCTGCCTTGTCCACGCTGCTGACACAGCCACGCTGCATGTGCAATGCGCCATGATGTTGGATGGAGGTGAGAGGTGGCTCGCCTCGCGCCTGGTGTTGTGTAGTGAGACAGGTACCTGGGCAATTGTACCTCCTCAGGCTGAATGATGGATGCAGGAGGGGAGAGGTCATCCTCTGAATCAGATGATAAGTCAGGAGGAGGAATAGTCTAAGAAGGCCTTTGGGACTGAAATAGATGGGATTCAGTGTGGTTAGTCTTGGCCTTGCTGGAAGGAGCATGAGTGGCACTCTCCTTTGCCTGTGGCTTAGCTGCACCCCTATGTGACTCCCTGGGGGCCTTGGGAGACGGCTCCATGGGGAATGCTTCTGGGGCCAGTTTGCATTTGTGGGTCCCAGAAGAAGGGGTCTTGTTGGTGGGTAGAGGCATTTGTGACTCAGGAGCAGGAGATGAGGCCATCGTCTGTACTCATGATTCGTTGAATGCTTCCAAAATGGCCGCCAGAGATCTTCGCACCAGAACAAAATGGCCACTGAGGCTACAGAGCCTATGGCCCGGGCGCCACGAGGTAGCCGAGGCCGCAGAACAAGTGAGGGCATCGAGGGCCCTGCGGAAAGGCTGCGGAGGCCGAGAGGAGCAGCAGCGGCAGTCCAGTGAGGCAGGAGCACTAAGGGGTGGCGGCGGCACTTCCTGGCGGTGGCGGCTGCTGGCGGTTTTTTATCGGCTGCTGCCGGTCTTTAGCTGCTGTTTGGTGGCATTGGTGGCGTTTGGAGTGGCTGCAGCACGAGGGAGAGGCCCGGAGGCCAGCAGAGGCAGCAGCGCAGAGTGGGACCTCCAACGGCCGTTGCTGAGAGGCACTGCTTACAGGTGAGCCTCTGAATTGCTGGTAAGCTCAAGAGGCAAAAGCCTCGAAGGAGCCCTGGTGAGTCTCTCCAAAAAGCCCAGGTATATTTGAGAGACTTAGCTTTGAGGAGCTATCCCCCGATTCCTTCCAATTTGAATGTAATTTAGATGAAATTTAGAAAAATATCCAATTAAGTGTAATTAAAATATCTACTAAAGTTGAGGAGAATGCAGTTAGCACAGCCAGTTCGGATCGAACTGAGTCTAAAAAAGCTGGAGGATACTCCTCTGGGCTGATGACATCACTTTGGTACTCAGTTCTATTGGTTACTGGCTGAGTTAACCCATGCATGACCACTGTCTCCACCAATGTTGGAGAAACAAAACTTCCTGCTATACTTACGGTCACAGAGTAGTTGAAATCTTGGATGAGCAGCAAGGAATTCCTCACTTGGTTTATTTTTCTTTGGATCTTGATTACCTCCAGCCTTTAACCAATGAATTCCAAATTTTTTTCTATAATCAAGTTCTGCTCCCCTCCTTTCTTCAGGAAAAATCTGGGGCAAAACAAGAGTGTATTATATGACATCAGAATAGCCATATCCATGTATATAATATCATTTAATATTTGTCATTGTTATTCCCTAAAGGAAGATTTCTTAAACTGTGGGCCAGAATCTCTTAAAGAGTTGTGAGCAAATGGGACAAGAGGGTAATCTCTCCCCCTCTGTCCTCTCCAGGATCCAAATATAAAGGCTTTCCTCTAAAGGCCCTTGTGTTCACCACAATGGTATCTGCAGGAACCCTATCCTAATCCTACCGGCCATACAGTGATTCAAATAGGCTGAAGCAGTTAGATAATCTTGAGCAGCATTTATATTGCCACCGCTAAAGGAGAACCATAGCCTTGGAAATGAGTTCTGGCAACTATTCATCTTTGGTGTGCCAGGCTGACTTCTGCAAACATAGTGCAGTAGTGCAGTCAATATAATCATTGTCAGATTGCACCCTATTCTATTTGACAGGAAATACCCTGTCAGAATGCATCCAATAGTTTTAATTCAGGAAGGGAAAGTCACACATTCATGTATTATTGTTGAGTATTCTTAATGCACCAACCAATTTGTAGAATCCATGACTAGTCGCCAGTTTTTAAAAAACACTACTATATATGCTTTTTTAATATTGCTAATGGAAAAATAAATATACCTGTGAGTTGTTCAAAAACTTTAATTGGCCTATTTTGGCAATAATAAGTTGTTCTAAAGTCCTTGCATTGTTCTCTGAATCCATCAAAGGATTATTCCGACAGTCAAATGATTCAAGTTTTTGTAGCTTGTCAAGTTCATTGATAACAGACCACTGAAACACAGAGAATAAGAAAACACCGAGTCTGAAACCAAAATACATTTTGCTACTGCTTACATAAAGTTAAGCCAAACCTCCTTAGTGCAATGATTTAGAGATATCAATCTTACCCATTTATTAAAATAGCATAGTACTTGGGCATTATAATAAAATTAGAAATAAAAAAAAATAACTTCACAACAGAAATTAAAAAACCAAAATGTGTTAAATATTTTGATTATATTTAAAACTGAAATCTATTACAATTTTGGCCTGGCAATGCTTATATTGGTCAGTAATTTCCCATTCACTTCAGATGACTTAGGGAATAATAGCAGGTTACATGGTGATATAGCAATGGTTATATCTTTGTATACTAATTGCCAGACAAATATAAAACTCAAATAGTCTGACATGAAATTATGCTACCTTACTGTGCATTTTTACAAATGATTGACATTTAAAAAGGTAAAAACTGTAGTAAGTGAAAAAAATTGAATTCCGAACCCAATTCAAGACACAGGCATCTTACTTTTGCTATTTTATTGTCTTTTAATATCAGATGAGTTAATGAAGGAAACATTCTAGTCTTGTTACCTGTAAAAGAGAAGAATAAATTAGTGAAATAATAGTGAAAAATTAAATTACTAGCATATATAACAGCATTTAATTTACATACCAAATGCTGCATCAGGAAAGTGCATAGAATAAATTCCATTGTTTGAAAGTATTAATCTTTCTAACCTGAAATTTAAAAGACAAACCATTAAAATAAAGTCAATAATCTGGATTTCATATCCAATAAATTGTAGTAAATCTGAAATTAGCATTTTGTCAAATCAGAATGCAAGATACATGTTGTAATTAAGATCCTTTATTGTAATGGTATAATGAAATGAAAAATAAATCAAGTAAAATGAAAAAAAGAAAAAAAGTTTTTTTAAAAAAGCAGAAACTAAATTTAAGGCAAATATGTCATCATAGTCTGCAGGCACTATTATTTGAGGATTCCTAATTAAGTACAGCAAAAGGTAGCAATTTCTGGAGTTCTGATGAAAATAGTTTGGCAGAACTAAAACACCAGCTGCACCACTATACAGGCTTGGTTCAATAAAGAGGTACAGTATGTAACATATCATGAGTAAGAGATTAGGAAAACAGCCAGCAGGATCATATTCCGCTCTGAAGAAAAAATGTATTTTGCTGGATAATACCAACAAAGTTATGTTGACATTGAGATTAACAGTAGTGCTGTACAACAGTTACCTGGGAAGATCTGCAATGAGATAAAGTTGATTTTCATCAGTTAACTGATTGTTAGAAAGATCTAGCCATTTCAGATTCTGGAGGACATCAATAGGTCTGCAAGGAAAACTCCTTATTTAAAATATTACAACTTTACAATAAAAAATTTGAAAATATAGTTCCATTCTTATTTTATCTGTTTGCTACCCTATATCATATAGAAATCATTTTCCGCCTTGACTACTTTTTAATTTTGATTATAAGTATAATCTTTATTGTCATTGTACTTAAATAAAACAAAATTTCTTGTTTAGATATTGCCGTACAAGCTTTGTTTTGGCTAACATCTGATAAGATGACCTTCCTGTATTCCCATAGTGGAAGCTTAGTTGGGAGAAAAAAACAAGGCCTGCTGGTTGTTGGGTCTCAGGAATTGTAAATTTAATCTGAAATAATGGTTTAGATAGTGTGCATGTTTGCTTGTTTTATTTATCTCTTCTATGTAATTGTTTCATGCAATTTTGAAAATGGATTGTGGTTGACTACTCCAAACAATTTATACACTCTAAATAAGTGGAATATAATTTTCATTTAAATAAATGCTTTTTCATCCATTAATTTCAGTTATCTTGACAATTCTTTTCTTCTTTACTAATATAAACAGAGCACCAGGAGAAAATCAAATACAAAACCAAATAGTAATTAGAAGTGAAAAATACTAAACCTTAAAGGAAAACAAAACTGAAAGTGTTATACAATTTTTACTAATAAAACCTCACTGATGTATTTGAAGATAAATCAAGAATTTAAATGATTAGATGTGCTTGATTCTATATATATATACAATAGTTTTTACAGTCTCTAGTATACCTGGAAGAGCAGTTATCACACAACCTACAGTTTAACAGGAAGGTGGACAGATAAAGCAGTGGACCTACTCTGAAGTACACATTCCTTTTGTCACCATTTACTTTCCCTACTCTACTCAAAGGCAATTTCCTGCTTCTGATCTTGGTTTGTGGCTTTTCTCAAATCAGGATGGAAGATGGGCATATCATAATGAAATGATATTGAACCTTGAATGTCAGCAAACCATCCTTAATTTACATATTAATTAATGGATAGTCGACACGTTTGTAATAATGTTTTAAAGACGGCAAATATTCTCTGCAAGATGTTTATATATATAAAAACAAGATACACAAACAAACAAACAAACAAACAAACACACACACACACACACACACACATAGGATTGTATCTATAAACATAAAAGTCTAATGCTTACAGTCACATCAATCAGTATGATTCATAATTAGAAATTTTCAGGCCATGCCAAAAATATGCAATATAGAGTCCTTGCTTACTAACTATTTGTTCAGCAATTCTTTGAAATTATGACAATGAAAAAGGAAATGTATGATGGGTCCTTGGGGTTGTGGGCATCTGGTTGCAATTTGGGCACTTGCCAACCAAAGTTCAAAGTTTAAGTTCAAAGTTTGATGAATGTATATGCCGCCCAATCCCGAAGGACTCCGGGCGGCTTACATAAAAAACAGTTTTTAAAAAAATACTAAAAAAATTAAAATAGAGAGGCAAAGCAAGTTAAAAAGACACAACATGCACTCAATCTTAGTGGGGCTGGACCTCATTCAAGAGGTCAACAGCCCCAAGTCTGCCGGAATAGCCAGGTCTTAGTAGACTTTTGGAAGGCCGAGAGAGTGGGGAGGGTCCGGATTTCTGGGGGTAGATCGTTCCATAGGGCCGGGGCAGCTACATTGTCTAGTCAACGGCACCCGGAGAAGGCCTATCCTGTGTGATCTTATCGGACGCTGGGAGGTATGTGGCAGAAGACGGTCTTTACTAATAAAACAAAACATATTAATGAGTTGCAATGACCTACAGTCAAATGATTGCCATTTGTGACCATCACAGCCAGTCTCTGACAAGCAAAGAAAATGAGGAAACAGGCAGAAAGTTTCAGATCACAGTCATATGATGTCATGCTTGATAACTGTGAGTCATTTAATAATTGCAGCTGGAACTGACAAACTGATGTTGTAAGTTGGCCCATTCATGTGATCTTTCACTTTATAACTGCATCACTTAACAACAGAGTTGCCAGTCCCAATTTGGCTGGTAAATGGCAACTACCTGAATCATATCTGTAAAACAATGGCTGTATCAATAATTACTCTCATACCTTTTTAAAAGTGAAATGCTATTGGAAGCAAGGTACAGTTCTTCAAGAGCCGGCCACCCTGTAGCACATAAAAGAACCTAACGGGAAAACACCATTTAGTCCAAAAAGCAAACTTCACTTGCCTTTGTAGGCAAAATCAAGTAATACCAACTTTATACATTTATTTCAATAATACTTAGAGCTACCTTGAAATGTATTTCATGGTTAGGGGATCTACTTTCATTTTTTTTAAAAAAAACCTTTCATTCTTGGAAGGGATGTTGGGTTCAAAAATGGGGAGAGCCATCTTACTAGAGATAAATGCAGATAACTTGGAATCAAACCCCTTCAGAAAAAGTGAGAGAACAGTGAAGATCTGGAAAACTACATTTCATGATATTCCCCATATTTTGAAATGGAAGTTTCAGGAGTTGGAAGGGTGGGAAATTGAATAGGAAATGTTACTGGGCACTTCATGAGTAAGATGGGAAATTTTTGAAGCCAGGTGTTCACTGATCAGAGTCACTGGTTTGAGATGGACACCTACAGATATTAAATAAATAAACTTTTAACAAGCTCTGTGTCTGACTCAGAAAAGCTGGAAAACATTTCAACAACTGAGAAAAATTTCATGTGCATATCTGCATAATGGGAAGAAGAACATCTGCTATTATGACCTGCAAAGCTAGTAGAAGTACCATACATTATTTTATTGGAAAATTTACTGTTCTTTTAATTTTTCCAGGATGCAATTTAAGCAAAGTTTACGTAGCGTCAATACAATTGATAAAATTGATGAGGCAAAATATGGATATATTTTTCTCTCAGTTTTCATAAGTAATGTCCTACAGGAGCTATAGGAAGAATAAATTGTGATGGTAGCCAGATTCCTTACATGCTTTTTTACTAAGAAAAAAATAATGTATAAACGTTTGCAAAGATTGCATATTTTGGAAGGATGTTGGCTTATATATCTTTAAGGGTTTTATTAGAATTACAAATGATATGACTAACAACTAACCATAAACTTTCAAAGATCTAAATTGTATTACCTCAGTCCATGTCACTCCAGTCTGATTAAGTGCCAAAATCCTGAGTTTACAAAATGTTTGTGAAGCAGGTGGTAGAACAGATGGAAATTTCATTTTGTTTTCACTATTCCAAAATTGAGGAAAAAATATATTAGAAAATGGAACAATTATAGCACATCAATTTTTCTATTGCAATTTAAGACAAAGGTATATTAGGTCTTCTTTTACATTTCTGTTCATTTATCATTTTTGTTTACATTGGTCTCCCATATTTCATGCTAGCAACAACTGCAGAGTTAGACACTGAGGTTTCAGAGATGTAATATAACTTTCAAGTCATATTATCTCTATGGTATTAGTTTAAGGTGTAAGATCCTAAATCCAGAATCAAATTATAGGCAAGCCTTGTTTCTAAAATAAAGAAAAAGCCCCATACTGGTGGTGCACATATATTCAGAATTTCATCCTTTACCATGTAAGGATGGCACTTAAGGGAATTAAAAAAAAACAATTTGAGATTATATTAAAAACTAGCAGGAACTACAGTGTAAAGTGAGTATTGGTACCATTAACATAAACATTTAAAATGCTTTGACAATGTTTGATACAGACAAAGGATTGGGTTTAGAGTTCTCTTTCACAAATGAAAAGGCTCTTTCATTTTCCAGAAGGGCAGAAATCCAGTAGAGACTATCATTGGAAGAATGGAAGAGAAAAATGTGATTTTTTCACAATTCCCTTGTAGAACCTTGTATTGCTCAAGGAGACTCTAACCAAGGGAAAAGCTGGAGCAGCTTTTCTTCGGGCAAAGTGGAAAAAGAGGAATCAGCAAAAATTGTCTTCTCATTTGGTCCAAGAAAAAAATTCCCCAAAACATAAATCTAAGCTCATCTACACATTCTGAAATTATCTGTGAATACCTGATATTAAGTGTTTCTAAATTTTCAACTTGGCAGGCAATAGCTAACACTTCTTTCCAAGATGACAGAAGATTTCTTGATAAGTTTATCTGCCGAATATCTGAGCAAATATATTTAAGAAAAAATTTTCAAGATTGAGTTTAAGAAATATGACCTTGCACTATGCTAGTTTAAGGACTCCATGACTCAAGAAATATTGGAGCTTAGGTAGGGAGAAGACAATACTTCATTGACCAGGGACCATATGGGGACAGGTGTCATGGTAATTAGAGCTACAGGTTGGGCCATTTCATGCACATGACAACACCAGACATGCCCAATATTCTTGCCATTTTTTCCTGAGAAGAGATTGATTTAAAACAGGGAGTAAGACAATCTAAACCCTATTGCACAGTTTATGTACAAAACGACAAGGAAACTACACTATGCATTTTTGGTCAGAGGAGCTGTATAAAGGACTTCAGGATGAACTCAAGAGAATTTAGTTTAGACATTCATTCTAACATTCCGACAGATAAGTTTTACTTTTTGATATTACATTGCAAATAAATTGTAAAAGTAATGAATTTTATAACAGCTGATTTTAAATAAAATACATTTCTGGGAATGCGGAATAAAATCAAACTATTAGAGAGCTGAGGTGGCGCAGTGGTTAGAGTGCAGTACTGCAGGCCACTTCAGCTGACTGTTATTTGCAGTTCAGCGGTTCTAATTTCACCAGCTCAAGGTTGACTCAGCCTTCCATCCTTCCGAGGTGGGTGAAATGAGGACCCAGACTGTGGGGGTGATATGCTGACTCTGTAAACCGCTTAGAGACGGCTGAAAGCCCTATGAAGCGGTATATAAGTCTAACTGCTATTGCTATTCGATGTATCAAGAAAATAATAAGATGGAAAATATTTAACATTAAAAGATCATATAAATCTATATAAAATTGAATGGAAAGTAATAATCTTGTTTTCAATTGAAAAGAAAAAAATAATCCTGATTTTCAAGGCTGAAATTGCAAAAATGACAAAACCATATTTTCCCAAAACATCGTCATCTATTTTATGCTGTTTAGGGTACTGCTACTAGAATGGACTTTCCCTCTGTATTATCTTCAAAAATTTCCCCAATTCTCTTCAGTAGTTTTAAAGAGCACAGCAGGCTGTGATCATGGAAGATGCTACTATATTTCAGAGTGTTTTTCAAAAGGCTTTTATTTTAGACTACTAATTTTGTCTAAGGACGTTTCCTGTAGTTATATAACCTTATCTAATTCTTGAAATCAACACTATGCTTCAGACCACATACTTTATGAACAGTTTGACAATATAAAAAGGATACTAGGGCATGATTTTCTGATTTCTTCTTCTTGACCTGCAAGACTCACGGCACACCTATCTACTGAAATGTCGCGCAAGGTATTCAATTGCCTACAAAAAAGTGTCTCATTAGAAGAACATTCAGGGTATTTTTTTGACAGACAGAAAAGAAAGCTAGACAAGGTGATGCAAAGCATGGCAAAATGCTGTTGAAGTAGAAAATATTTAGGCAAAAAGAAAATGAAACCCAAGGAAAATGAATTACTGTATTCTTCGAAGCATCAGATGCACCTTTCCCTCCCCCTAAAAGTGGGTGAAAATTTAGGTGCGTCTTATAGACCAAATATGGACATTTTTGGCCTCCCAAACCCTCTGTGTGTCGCGTTCACCCTCCAAGGCTCCCAGAAGCAATCTGTAGTGCTCTGCACATCCCGTTTTTGGGCTCCCAATTCCTCTGCATGTCAAGTTTTCTCCCTGTACTTTGTAGGCAAAAAACAGGCATGTTTTTGGTGAAAACAGGATGTGTGGAGCACTGCAAAGTGCTTCTGGGAGCCAGGGAGGATGAAAACGCGACACACAGAGGCCCAAAACTATTTTTTTCTTGTTTTCCTCCTGCAAATTTAGGTGCATCTTATAGTCTGGTGCGTCCCATAGTCCAAAAATACAGTAATATGCTTTCCCTCCAAGCTTCATTGCCTTACTTTACTTAAGATAAAGAAATCAATATTTCAAGCCAAAGCAGTAGGAGCAATAGGAGCCCTTCTCAGATGAGTCTTTCATGTTACTGTTCTGCAGACACAGCACCAGTATAACAGAGTATTTTCTGAGAGAGAACATTCTACAATGCATATAACAAATAAACAGCTACAGGGTAAATTTAAGAAATAATACAGTAAAATTGTAGAAAGGTTGCACAAGGGCAAGGATTATAATAGGGAATGTGATATAAACATATGAATGTGTTAGTAGCATCAATAACATTCCAATAGTTTAGAAATACATTCAACATGCTGCTGCTAATTTTCAGAGGAACTGTACTTGCTTTTGTTTTTTCTTAATGGAATCAAATCCAACTGTTTCTACAGTTTTCCTTCCAAATACTAATGGCATTCCTGTTTCACTCTCCGGATCGTGCTCATTTTCATTCACTCCATACTTATCCTTAACAGCGGAAAGGAAATCTACTCCAAAATTTGCCTTGTTTGGGCGGATAAAGGATCCACCTGTAGGATGCCTGGAGGGAAAGTGACAACAGTTGTTTAAAAGCAGTTTTAAAACATCTTGTTTGAGAAACAGATGATTCCAGATGACCTGTTCCTGAATAAAAAATGCATGTGTTTTAGTTGATGTTCCAGATATGGACCAAATCAGGGCTGATTTGTTTCTGATAGTCTTGAAAAAGTTGGGAGGAATATAAATGTTTTTAAAGTTCTATTTTAGCTGCCATATTTGCATTCTCCAATCTGGGCCAGAGTAGTTAAACACAAAAACACTAGTACAATAAATTCATATTATTAACAGCACTAATGTTCTGTGAAATCATGAATTCTGAGTAAGCGCATACCAACAATCTTCTTCCTTGTAAAGGATCAGGCTGGACAGTTTAATGGAAGGAAGAGAATGGTGAAGGTCGGAGCAGATGAGCTGGAACTTCCCAACTATTCAGGACTTTGTGGGGATTTGTGGCTTGGAGCCTCTGGAGCTTCTAGTAGAGCGATTGCTTTGTGCTCTGTGGGAAGACTTTCTGGTTTTTAGCCTTCAGTCAGGGTAACTGATTTCTTATCCCACTGTGTTTTATGTTTTCCCAAGAGTTTTGTGCTTCCTGGGTGTGACACCTTTTCACTGCACTGCTGGATCAGTCTGGGGCAGCTACAGCTTCTTTCCTTTTCTCTAACTTGCACTTAGCCTCCACTGGGACTCCCAGAGACTCCCCCACCTCTGAGGCACTCCACACTCTGCATAATGACCCATGTGACTACTTAACAACGATGTCTTGGAAAGCCATGATGCCATTGTAAAATTGAGTCATTATATGGTTACCCTCTTAATGACATCAAAGACTTAAAACCAAAATTCCAGACTCCGTTGTGATTGTAAGTTGAGAACTACCTGTATCACCTTTTGAAATGTGCAAACCAGCTAGCACTAGCCAAGAAGGGTAAGAGCATTGTCCTTGAAGTGCGTAATGTGGCTGTAAACATCTCTGGATTTAAGCTTCACAACTTTGCTCCCTACTCTGTTTGTTTGTTTTTTAAATTGATCATGATCTCACGAATCTACAAATTTAACTACCTTTCCATCCTTTCCTCACATTACAGAAGTTAATTTGGTAGTTTCTGTTGTGGTTTCAGATACAGATTGGCAAATTTGCTCCTTCTTTTTCTGGATATATTGTATTGCTAAATCATGAATACTGAACTCATGGCCAGTAACAATGTAAGTCATACTTGAAGAAAGTCTATCTAGCATGCGTACTTTCTCTTAAGGCTCACCACAGTCTCCTTGCATTCAGAACATTAGGCTCAAGGGTCATTTTAACCAGCAAGATTATCAATATAAAAGAAGACGTGCACAAAATGGTAGCTCATATTTTTTTCTATTCTCATTTCATTTCATTTTAATTTATTTGTATGCCGCCCTTTTCCCTGAAAGGGACTCAGGGCGGCTCACAACTCAAGGGAGGGAAAAAACAAACAAAGTTACAAAAACATAAAAACCATACACAGTTAAAAAGCACAACAATCATAACATTCGAAGTGGGGCAACGAGTCTTTAGCCCCAGGCCTGTCGGAACAGCCAGGTTTTAAGGGCTATGTGGAAGGTCTGGAGGGTGGTGAGGGTACGAATCTCCACGGGGAGTTCGTTCCAGAGGGTCGGAGCAGCCACAGAGAAGGCCCTCCTCCGGGTAGTCGCCAGTCGACACTGGCCGGCTGATGGAATTCGGAGGAGGCCTAGTCTGTGGGATCTAATTGGTCTAGTGGAGGTAATTGGCAGTAGGCGGTCTCTCAAGTACCCAGATCCAATACCATGAAGGGCTTTGTAGGTGACGACTAGCACCTTGAAGCGTACCCGGAGATCAACAGGCAGCCAGTTCAGCTCGCGGAGGATAGGTGTTACGTGGGTGAACTGAGGCACACCCACGATCACTCGCGTGGCTGCATTCTGGACAAGCTGAAGTCGCCGAATACTCTTCAAGGGCAGCCCCATGTAGAGCACGTTGCAGTAATCCAGTCTAGAGGTCACAAGGGCACGAGTGACTGTTGTGAGAGCCTCCCAGTTCAGGTAGGGACGCAACTGGTGCACCAGGCGAACCTGGGCAAATGCCCCCCTGGTCACAGCTGACAAATGGTGTTCAAAAGTCAGCTGTGGGTCCAGGAGGACTCCCAAGTTGCGGACCCTATCTGAGGGGCGTACTGTTTGACCCCCCAGCCTGAGAGGTGGAACACTTGGCCAATTAGTAGGAGGGAAGCACAGCAGCCACTCGGTCTTATCTGGATTGAGTACAAGCTTGTTAACCCCCATCCAGTCCCTAACAGCCTCGAGGCCCTGGCACATCACGTCCATCACTTCATTGAGTTGGCATGGGGCGGACAGATACAGCTGTGTATCGTCTGCATACTGGTGGTATTTTATCCCGTGCCGTCGAATGATCTCACCCAGCGGTTTCATGTAGATATTAAAGAGGAGGGGGGACAGGACCGAACCCTGCGGCACCCCATACGTTAGGGGCCTAGGGGTTGATCTCTGCCCCCCGACTAACACCGACTGCGACCTGTCCGAGAGGTAAGAGGAGAACCACCGTAAGACAGTGCCTCCCACCCCCACCTCCCGCAGTTGTCGCAGAAGGATACCATGGTCGATGGTATCGAAAGCCGCAGAGAGGTCAAGGAGTACTAGAATGGAGGCATGACCTCCATCCCTGGCTCTCCAGAGATCATCGATCAATGCGACCAAAGCGGTTTCCGTGCTGTAGCCAGGCCTGAAACCCGACTGGAAGGGATCTAGATAACTGGTTTCCTCCAAGGACCGCTGGAGCTGAAAGGCCACCACCTTCTCAACAACCTTCCCCACAAAGGGGAGGATTGGAGACTGGACGATAGTTGTTTAGGATGGCTGGATCCAAAGATGGTTTCTTCAGGAGGGGTCTCACCACCGCCGCCTTTAATGCGGGGGGAAAGACCCCCTCCCGAAGGGAGGCGGCAACAACCGCCTGGATCCAGCCCCGTGTCACCTCCTTGCTGTTAACAACCAGCCAGGAGGGGCACGGGTCCAGTACACATGTGGAGGCACTTACAGCTCTCATGGCCTTGTCCACGTCCTCAGGGGTAACAGCTTGAAAATCAATCCAGTGATGTCCTACCAGATTATCCCTTGGTGCCTCAGCTGGTACTGCGGGATTGGAGTCCAGGTCTGCCCGAAACCGAGCAACTTTATCCGCGAGGAATTGGACGTAGTCTTCAGCTCTGCCCTGCAGAGGATCGCTCGTATCCCTCCTATTTAGGAGGGAACGGGTTATCCTGAACAAGGCGGCTGGGCGCGACTCAGCGGAAGCAATCAGAGAGGCAATATTCTCCACATGTACCAGGAAGGCTTCATGAATATTGATTGGAGATTACAAATACTGTGTTTTCCCGAAAATAAGACAGGATCTTATTTTATTTTGACCCCCAAAATAAGCACTTGACCTTATTTTTGGGGAGATCTTATTATTTTTTATGTGTAGGAGGCAGTGAGTGTGGTCACTTATTGGCTGCTTCTATGTTGCAATATTTCCGGGGAGGGCTTATTTTCGGGGAGGGCTTATTTTAGCGCATGCGCTCAAAAGCCTAATTGGGCTTATTATCCAGGGTGGTCTTATTTTTGGGGAAACGGTAAATTTTTGTGAATAGGAGAATTTGTAAATATGTACTTATTTGTATAATTAATCTATTGCTTAGTAATAGTATATTTTTGGGTATTCTGTGCATGTGATTGAGTGATATTCAGCATTATTTTATAAAACAATCTTCAAAGCTCTAAAAGCCCCATCAAAAGAGGAGAAAGCAAAATTAAACTTGAAATATTTGGCATGGGGAGCAATAAAAAAACAAATTACAGATACTTTACTTAAATTCATTGTTTGATTCCCCAATAATTCAAATAAATCAGGCAGTTGGCTGATAATTTCCAAGAAGATTCAGTTAAGGTAATAAACACCTACATTCCTAAGGCTAACTGGTACAAAAATACAATGCATTCAAGTTATTGGTTACCAGATAATATTATTAAGAGTCAAAGGAAAATAATAATCTTATTGCCTGATTCATTTATAATTTGCACATGCTATTTATTTGTTGAAAAGGGAAATAGTGTTTTAGAATTAACTCACCTGCATTCGAAATACTGTATTCCTTCATGGCTACCATTATGTTTTCCTCTTTCATGGTAGTCCCATTCAACTCCAAGCCAAATTCCTAATATTATAAAAATCAATGATTTATAATGCAACTTTCAAAATGGTTCATCAAAACTATTTAAGGTCATAATAGCTACTCAGGTGATCTGATCTATTCTCTCTGTGCTCAAAATAGGCCGCCTCTTCCTTATGAAATTACTTTTATATTGACAGAAGGGCTACTTCTAATTTTTAAAAAGCTATGCTATCCCAAATGTATGAAACATATATCATAACATTCACAATGGAAAACAAATATTCCACATTTGGAAAAAGAATATTCTAGAGCAATATTCTTTCTCTGCTTCAGAGAAAGTTCTTGTAGGATTTGTCTGACGCTCTGAATCAACAAGTTCCATCCCGAATTAGTAATTCAACTGCACAAATAACAGAAGAACTGAGTTTCCTAATAGTACATAAAATTTAACTAAGTTTCAGCATGCTTAGGTTGTAACAATAAGGCTGATGAATTAATAGTTTCATTTTAAGGAGATTTCTTTTTGACACTTGAATTGCCAAAATGAACCTTTTCAACTGTGATTTTAGCATTCCAATATTCATTTTTGTTTGTTTGTTTACTTATTTATGTATTTATTGCCACCTTTATTATTTTTATAAGTAGCTCAACATAGTGAAGATACCTAATATTCCATCCTCTTCCTATTTTCCCCATAACAATCTTGGGAAGGAGGGAGGGAGGGAGGGAGGGAGGGAGGGAGAGAGAGAGAGAGAGAGAGAGAGAGAGAGAGAGAGAGAGAAGAGAAGAGAAGAGAAGAGAGAGAGAGAGAAGAGAGAGAGAAGAGAGAGAGAGAAAAAAAAATGGGCCAAAGTCACCCAGCTGGCTTTCATACTTAAGGCATTTTCCTAAAGGTTTTTCAAAAACCACACATCAAGTTTAAATCACCTAGAATAAACTCAGGTTAAAGACTTAAGCTTTAAAATACAGTATAATGTTTTTTTTATGTTGTAGAGACAACTTGTCTTAAATTGCAGTTTTAAATTTTAACGAGTCTTCCTTCAGAGCAATCTGTACTGAAAATATCTTTAACATTTATTTTACTTCAGATTACTTTATTATCTGCTGTGGTAGTCCTGCATTTCTATAGTGTTTATTAAATTGAAAAACACTTTCAGATTCATTGAAGACTTCTTTTTATTAAAAACATGGTATGAAGACTCAAAGTTCTTTTTCAAAGCATTAACAGGTTGTGTGATTCATAATTCTAGCATCTACTTTGAAGAGCACAAGGGCAAGCCATTAAAAAAAACAGTTTATGGTGACGGCTATATTTTTAAGCTATTAATTCAAATATACCAATCTGTAAGCAAACAAAAGAAGTGTTTACACTAACACATCTGTATCTGAATTCGAAGTAGAAAAAGTTGGAAAGGAAACCTCTGGCAGTAAAACATGTCAAAAAGAAGTCTGATTTAGTTAATGCAGCTTCTAGTTAAGATGGTAGAGAGAACAGAAGCATCAGAATTTCTGTCCTTGTGATTTTAGGGGAGCTTTGTTTTCTCTTTGCGGTGTGCATGTGGGATGTAGGATTGATATTCACATGCAGGGAGGTTAGACTGTTGGATTAGACTTCCTGGCCCAATCTAGGTTTTCTCAGTGGGAGAACTGGGAGACGTCTGAAGTACTTGCTGTTTTGAAATGTGCCTGCCATGCCAACCACATTTGCCATGCTTGGGAACTGGGTAACTTCAAAATTAGGCCGTGGCATTTCTCACATTCTCAGACTGGTCTGACTATTCCTGAGGCATCCACTACTGCAGGGACGTATTTGGATTGGACAACCGCTCAGGCTATTTCCCAGAGGAGGAAAATGTCTATCATGCAGCCTGGGGTGAGTGTGTGTTGAACTGCCTGGCTGCTTCTATGGAGTATGGTGTTGAAGGGACCCCAGGTTTGGGGGAGAGTTAATAGCAGAAGGGGAGGGATGCCCTTGGATACTAGTGGGTATGAGAGTGTTGATTCCTTCCTCTAGGTGAGAGCTGGAGGAAGATTTGACAAAGGTGAAGGAGGAAGTGAGCCTCTACCCACTGGTCGAAGCAACAAGGGAACGTGTCTTGCATAAACTGTGTGTGTGTGCATGCTTGTGTGATGTGTGTACAGCGAGCTTGTGAGGAAGTGACTGCTGGGTACCCTGCACTGAGACCTGGTGGAGGTAAGTGCCTCGGGGTAGCTGGCTTTGCCTCCCAAGGATACTTGGCAAGGACAGTAGGTGGGTTCCCAGGCCTGGGATCTAAACGTCTTGGATAATGGGATGGAGTTACTATTTGGGGAATGGAGGCAGCCCCAAGTACTATGATGATGATGGGCATGGAGAAATATGGTGGGAGACATAAGCGGGTCACTATCAGAAACCATGGATCCATTGTTTTGTTAACAGCTCCAAGTTCCAGCTTCTTGATCTCAGCCCTAATGCTCTGTCAATGGACCTTCAATGACCTTACTCTCTGGTTGATACTACTAAATGCCGTGTCAGTTTATAATAACCCCACTTATCCATGATTTGACTGTGGATGAGAGGACACGATTACCAAGACCTAGCTGGGTCCAGAAGAGGGAGTTTCCCTTCTTGAAATTTGTCTGAGTTTCAAGTGTGACATCAACCAAGACCCTACAGCAGGGGTGAGGGATGTGGTGATTGTCACCAGGGACTCTCTTAGTTTTCAGAGACATTGTTCCACTTGTCCCCACTTGTGGACCCCTGATCATTAAGTTGGGCTCTAGGGATCATCTGGGAATGCTGGGAATCATCTGGGAATTCCCTGCCTGAGTTCCTTGACTGTTTCTGGGTTGGCAATGGAATTCTCCAGATTTATGTTTTAGCGGGACTTTAATCTTCCTTCCATAGGAATAGACTGAGATGGCTTCCAAGGCCTATCTCAGGTCATCCAGAGTCTGACTTGGGATAGTGGTCACACTCTGGATCTGTTGTTCCTGTTGAAGCAGTGGCAATGTGATCTGAAATTGGGAGGTCTCTCCTTTGTCATGGCTGGATCATGTCCTAGAGTATTATGGGTGCTCAATAAAGGATGAACTCAAGTGAATACAGGTTAGAATGTATGTTATTGTAGTAAGAATGATGAAGCACCAGTATTTCTCTGCCCTTATTGGATCTGGAGATTGCAAACCTGCAGCTCGGTTTTGGGTGGCATGGCTCCTCCTGGACAAGGGAGCTTAGAGAACCTCTTACAGGGGCAGGCAGAGGAATTTGCATAGTACCTGTCAGATAAAGTTGCTTAAATACTAAGTTGCTTACATTTGTTACAGGTCTCAAGATTCCTAGGGAGGAATCTTGCCTGGTTATTTGGGAATGTGACCCTTGAGGAAATGGATAGAATCATCAGATTATGAGCTCAACCACCTGTTCTTTAAATCCAGGCCCCTCCTGGCTTGTTACAGTGGCCTGAAGAGTGTTGTGTGAATGGGTTCTGACAGTAGTTAATTTTTCTTTGTTTCATTATCTCCTAAACAGGTTATGGTTTGTCCTCCATCCCCAAAAGGCATTGCAGAATCCTACTATACTAGATACTTTTTGTCCAGTATCTCACCTCCCTTTCATGGTGAAGTTGGTAGGTAAGGTGGTCATGAAACAGATTTAGAGGGCCTTGGAGAAGGCAGATTATTTTTATCCTTTTCAATCAGGAGACAGACCTGGGCATGGGACAGAAGTGGCATTGTTCTCATGTTTAGAGGACCTCTGGCATGGGAAGGATGGAGTTATAAGCATCAAGGAGAGGTTACGCCTTCGACCTCTACTATGTGTATTTTAGTATTTTTTTTTAGTATTTTATTAGGATTTATAGGCCGCCCTTTTCCCTGAGGGGACTCAGGGCGGCTTACAATCATTAGGGAGGGGGTGCAATTCAAAATAAACAATATGTGAGCAAAATAAAGTAATAAAAACACAACTTGCATTCAACATTCAACACTCGGGTGGGGCAAATTAGAGGCTTATCCCCAGGCCTGTTGGGATAGCCAGGTCTTGAGGGCTGCGCGGAAGGCCTGGACGGTGGTGAGGGTGCGTATCTCGACGGGGAGATCGTTCCACAGGGTCGGAGCTGCAACAGAAAAGGCTCTCCTCCGTGTAGTCGCCAGTCGACATTGACTGGCGGATGGAATTCGGAGGAGGCCCAGTCTGTGCGATCTTATCGGTCGGAGGGAGGTAATCGGCAGAAGGCGGTCTCTCAAGTACTCAGATCCACTACCATGAAGGGCTTTAAAGATGGTCAACAGCACCCTGAAGCGCACCCGGAGATCAACAGGTAGCCAGTGCAGCTCGCGGAGGATGGGTGTTATGTGGGTGAACCGAGGTGCGCCCACTATCACTCGCGCGGCCGCATTCTGAACTAACTGCAGTCGCCGGATGCACCTCAGGGGCAGCCCCATGTAGAGCACATTGCAGTATTCCAGCCTAGAGATCACAAGGGCTCGAGTGACTGTTGTGAGAGCCTCCCGATTCAGGTAGGGTCGTAACTGGCGGACCAGGCGAACCTGGGCAAATGCCCCCCTGGTCACAGCCGACAGATGATGGTCGAGAGTCAGCTGTGGATCCAGGAGGACTCCTAAGTTACGAACCCTATCTGAGGGGTATAAAATTTGACCCCCCAGCCTGATAGATGGAACATTAGCCAAATTGTTGGGAGGGAAACACAACAGCCACTCGGTCTTGTCCGGGTTGAGTACCAGTTTGTTAGCGCTCATCCAGTTCTTAACGGCCTCAAGACCCTGGTTCATCACGTCCACCGCTTCATTGAGTTGGCACGGGACGGACAGATACAATTGCGTATCGTCCGCATATTGATGGTATTTTATCCCGTGCCTCCGAATGATCTCGCCCAGTGGTTTCATGTATATGTTAAATAGTAGGGGGGATAAGACCGAACCCTGCGGCACCCCATATTTTAGGGGCCTCAGGGACGATCTCTGCCCCCGACCAACACCGACTGCGACCTGTCCGAGAGGTAGGAGGAGAACCACTGCAAGACAGTGCCTCCCACCCCCACCTCCCGCAGTCGTCGCAGAAGGATACCATGGTCGATGGTATCGAAAGCCGCCGAGAGGTCAAGGAGAACCAGGATGGACGCATGGCCTCCATCTCTGGCCCTCCAGAGATCATCGGTCAATGCGACCAAAGCGGTTTCTGTGCTGTAACCGGGTCTGAAGCCGGACTGGAAGGGGTCAAGGTAGCTAGCTTCCTCCAAGGCCCGTTGAAGCTGGAAGGCCACCACCTTCTCAACAACCTTCCCAACAAAGGGAAGGTTGGAGACAGGACGGTAGTTATTTAAAATGGCTGGATCCAAGGATGGTTTCTTCAGGAGGGGTCTCACCACCGCCGTTTTAAGTGCGGCGGGGAAGTGCCCCTCCCGAAGGGAGGCGGTTATGACCGCCTGGATCCAGCCACGTGTCACCTCACTGCTGTTGGCAACCAGCCAGGAGGGACACGGGTCCAAAATACAGGTGGAGGCACTCACAGCTCGAATGGCCTTGTCCACATCCCTAGAGGCAACATCCTGAAACTCAACCCAGAGATGGTTTGCCAAGTGATCCTCTTGTGTCCCGGCTGGATCTGCAGCGGTGGAGTCCAAGTCCGACCGAAACCGAGCAACTTTGTCCGCTAAGAATTGGGCATAATCCTCAGCTCTACCCTGCAAGGGTTCCCCCGTATCCCTCCTATTTAGGAGGGAACGGGTTATCCTAAACAGGGCGGCTGGGCGGGACTCAGCGGACGCAACCAAGGTGGCAATATGAGATCTTTTTGCTGCCCTAAGTGCCCTGATGTACTCCTTGGTGCAAGTTGTTAGGAGTGCTCGGTGTGGGGGGTGTTATAGGGTTTGGGCTTTCTCCGCTCTTAACTTCTACAAGACGTTGCTGGGAGAGCTTACAACCTGATTATATATCTTCATCCCTGGTGAGTTATGCAATGCTGTGAATATCTTATCCTGGCATCTGGAGGCAGTGAGGGTCTGGGTGGGCAACAACAGGCTTTAGCTGAACCCTGGGAAGATAAATAGATTTGTATTTTGGGGTCCACTGATTCCAAGATACAATCTTTGGATGGAGTCACACTACTCCAGACAGACCCAGTGCGCAATCTGAGAGCCCTTCTAGAGTCACAACTCCTGCCTGATGAACAGGTAACAAATAAAACTACAAGGGTCTTTGCACAGTTTTGTTTTGTGCACCAGTTATACCTGTTCCTGGATGAACAGGCCCTGCTTGCAGTCACTCATGCCCTGATCACCTTCAGGTTGGACGATTGCAATGTGCTCCACATGAAGATGCCCTTGAAGCTTCGGCTAGTACAGAACACAGTAGTGCGGGCAGTTATGTGTGTTTCCTAGAACAGTGCATACTACACCTCTAATCCATGAGCTGCATTGGTTTCCAGTTGGCATGTGAATTCAATTCAAACTGCTGGTTTTAACATTTAAAGCACTTCATGCATAGGACTGGACTATCTGAGGGACTACCTCTTCCCACTTATGTAAGTCCACCCCATTAGACCTGACACAGTAGTCATGCTTAGGGTTTCACTGACTAGAGAGCTATATTTGATGAGTCTCAAGAGACATGTCTTCTCTCCCATGATGCCTGCCTTATCAAACACCCCACCCCCCTGGGCCCATATTAGTTCAGGTTCAACTCTTGATATTCTGAAGAGCCATCAAGACTTGCCTATGTTATTAGGCCTATAATTCACAGGCAGAAAGACTTGCTTAGATAACTCCATTGTTAAAGTGGCTGTTTTTATCCTCTCTTAGCGATTATTTTTGGCTTTTGCAATATGTACCAATATGATTTTTATATACGTTTTTAACATTTGTTTTTTTCATCTGATTGTTGCACGCTGACCAAAGGTGCTGTTGATGAGATGGACTATTATATAAATTTAATTAATAATAATTTCTAGAAGGAATTCAAAGTAACCATTTTATTAGTAGCCCCCAAACTATGGAACATGCTGCCTCTACACATTCATTTGGCTTTACAAGCCCCTGCATTCTGGGAGAGTTCCAAAACCATATCATTTCAACAAGCTTTTGGCTACTAATATGATTGTTAATGAACATCAATGTGACTTTTAAAAATTGATTATATTATGTCTTGTGAAATTTGATTGTTAGTGCCATTTTCTCCTTGTGACTGCTCAGAGTCTTGAAGCAATTGATAAATATTACAAAACAAATAAACAGTTAAATGATGTCACCCTTTTATTTTACAAAATACATATGATATAAAAATATTTTTTCTACCTGTTGTAGGAGGAACGTTACCAACATAAAGTACTGTTCCATATTCTCCATTACAGAGAATTCTTCGACCAACTGCATCAGAAGGAATGGTATCACTCATCAAGAGAGATGAGTTCAGGATATTTCTTTATGGATCTAGGGAAAGAATTAACAGTACTTTTGATATATTATGCCATTTATGAAATTAATCACATACAGTACATAACGTCTAGGTTCAGATTGAGCAAGACACCTAGTCACTATGTACGTCACTAGCCATGCAGTTTTAGGGTATCAATACAAAAGTGGAGTGACATTACATTATTCTGGGATGTTATGGTTTTCCATTTAAAAGATCCTGTTTCTTTTCTAAATCCAAGAAAGGTCATCCATGTACTGCCACTACTGAGACAATAATACATATACTTTACATCATCTATCTTAAGGAATTTAAACTGAAGGTGCCTAAAGAGCATATTAAAAGTTTAACAGCAAAATGAGTAAATCTAGTTATCAAATAATCATACAGTAATTTACAATGCAGTAATTCTTTGAAACTGGATAGTAATGCCTCTATCAATATTTGGATCTTTATAGGATACTATTCAACCCAGCCAGCTTACTGTCCCATATAGTAAGGACCAAGATGAGTTTGCTAAAATTAAGCTAAAATGCAATTTTACTATGAATAACACCACAGTGACACTGGCACTGATTTTGCTGAAGGTTTACTCCCCAATGTCTTGAACTGCAAGAAATTTGTCAAATAGAGTATTAGCATTTCAAGAGCCAAAAAGCAGGCTTTGTGGGTGTGCAATACCCAAAATAATTTGTCTAACCCTATTCCCCCCCCTCCAGACGACTACTTCAATGTTGAATCTTGCATTCTGTAGAAAAAAGAAATGATCTGAAGTTTTTCATACATAGACAACTAAAAGTCTATGCTGTGAGTGGCAGTTACCATGAAAACCATACATCCTGTTTTTAGAAATCCGAGCACCTTTAAAGAGGGAAAAAACCAAGCTTCCCATCCGATTGAAGGCGAATATAGGGATCCCAGGATAATGTTGCAGGATCCAATCTGAGTCGGTTAACGGGACCAGAGAGGTTTTGTCTTCCGAACTGTCGGATTCATGCTTGAACTTTTCCTCCTGTGGATTGTAAATACCACACTTAGATGAAATGGGCTCCAGTACGATTCCGAAAGCTCGCAGGAAAAACCTCTGGTGCCGGCGACCGACCCAAATTGGATATTGCATCCCATCCGAGCTTACAGCCACCAGGAGAAAGAGCTAAGCTTCACATCGCTGAAAGCGGCGAACTCACAGCAACAAAGCGAAGGCTGAAGGGGGGCACGGAAAGTACCCGCTGCTCGACTAGAAGAGGCTCTGGAAGCGAAAGGAGAAAACAAGTAGAGCGAGATTCAGTAGCGCGGCGGCTTCAACCTACTGCGGCCTCCTCGGCTTCCTCACTGGCTTCAGCCACTCCTCGGCCGCCTCACTCTACAACGCAAACCCCTCCCCTCCCGCCTAGACCGCTCCTCCGCCCGACTGAGGGATAATGCGCCACCGGCGCTTGTTGGCGCAGGCGCGAGCTCCTCCCCTCCTCCCTCTTCGAGAAAGCCCTCTTCGTCTCTCTCTCTCCCTCTCCCCCCCCTTTCTCATTCTCCTCTTCGTCCTCGCGAGGCATCTCGGGAGCTGTAGTAACGGCGAAGAAAAATTCCCTCATAGACTGCGGCAAATGGGCGGGACAAAACCATGCTACCCAGAAGGCGCTACGAATCCGAGTCTCTGTTTCCATAGAACTGGAGTGGGAATTACATCAGCGTTTCTGAGGCAGCGGCTAATGGCGACGGCGAGTAGGCGGGCCGGTGGGCCAATGCGAAGCAGGCAAGGCGGGCAGAGGGCGGGCGTCGATGCGTCAATCAGGCATCGGATCGGGGGAGGGGACGGAACAGCTTGGAGCTGAGCCGCTGCTGTCGCCGTCGCCACCGGGGTTCGGACGGGAGGGAGAAGCCTTCTCTGGGCGAGCCCTGCCTGCCCCAGAGCCAGGCCGGCGATCGCTAGAGGGACGGAGGTGGGAGCGGGGGCCGGGCGATTGGGCCCGGCGTCGAGAGGAGGTTCCGTCCTCCTTTCCCCCCCTCCCCCGGCAGGTTTGGGGGGACCAGCGAGCGGGCGACAGCCGTGGAACAAAAGGTAACGTTGCCCCGGGGAAGAGGCTGCGGGGCCCCGGCCCTGGGCGATTCGCCGAGCTCCCCGGGGAAGGCCGAAGCCCTTCGGCAGGGAGATCGGAGAAGGAGCGGGCGAGCGACTGGGATTGTTTTCCTGCTGGTTGAAGTGGCGGCGGCGGCTGCGCTGGTGGCTTCAGCTTCCCGGGAAGCGGGACCTCCGAGTGTGGGAGGAGGAAGCGGGGAGTCCCCATCTCCGCCCCCGAGCGTCGCTTCTCCGGCTCCCCGACTAGCTCGCCTGGAGCCCGGAGCTGCGGCTGTTGCTGAAACTCCGACCGCGGAGTCAGCCCGGGGGAGGGGAGGAAATCTGTGGGGAGAGCGAAGAGGGGCCAGTTTGCGGGGATGGAAAGAGCTGAAAACCCTTTTCTAGTGGTACGGCTAATATGATTCCTTTTGGACTTTATTTTGTTGATGTGACCGTCGTGTTAGGTTTCTCCTGTACCCAAATGAATATTCTGTACGTGCCGAACGTTTCAGCACCAACTTGAAATTTATGCAGTATTTCTGACAGATCCCTAGGATGGCTGCAGAAGTATGCAAGAACGTAATATGCCCAATAGTTCATTAATGTTTAGTCAAAATCATTTTGGTAAACTCTTCCTTTGGTATATACTTTGGGTTGTCCTTGACTTACAACCATTCATTTAGTGACCATTTGAAGTTACAACAGCACTCGAAAAGTGATTTATGACTGTTTTTTACACCACAGTTGTAGCCTCTCTGTGATCAAGTGATTAATATTCAGATACTTGGTCACTAGTTCACACTATGCATGGCAACTGGGGGTCACATAATCCATCTTTTTATGCTTTCTGTCAAGCAAAGTCAACGGAGAAGCCAGATTCACTTAACAACCATGTTACTAACTTAACTCCAGGAACAGAAATTTTGGGGTCAATGGTGGTTGTAAGTCAAGAACTAAAACTATTGTATCGTAGTAGTTTACTAAGACTTTAGGATCTAATTTCAAGTAATTTTAAGATGAGAAAATAATTATCAAGACCAGAATATTATGCAATGTAGTGAATAAAAACTAATATAAGTTTTAAATAATAAGGTACTATATGGGGAAATTCTTGGTTCACAAAACAAGCTTTTGCATTTCTGTCCAGAAAAGTATTTATTTGGCTAACAATTTAAATCAGCATGAGCTAATTAACAGAAAAGGTTTTTCTAGGTAGTTTTTATTATCCTGGGACAGGTATTCTAAAACAAAAACTTTTAAAAGCTGATAAATATTGAACACTTGAAAGCTGTAGTTTTTTACAATTAAAACAGGTGTTTATGACTTTCACAGTATGCTTTAATTTACCCACCAAATATTTCGAGAATGTACAATTTGTAAAATCATCATGGTCTCAAACTCATTTCCAACAAATGTTACGGCTTACATTTAAATACTTTGGATATTTTCCAATGACATGCTGCACTGATTATTATATTTAATGTGCTTACTGCTTAATAAAATGTTCAGATTTTTAAAAAAATCTAGAATTAGTAATGATGCATAAAGCCATAAATCTTCAGAGCAAATTTGGGAGGCATTCAGTGTGGAATTTAAGTTAGGTACTGGCAAACCACCAAACTCAATGCAATTAATAAAGGGGACAAACAAAACCTGACACCTGCCTACTGCAGATCTCAGCTGGCTTAATTAGGACCAATACTTTTGCACTTGAAGTGTTTCTTACTTTTTCTGCTAATTGAAAAAGGAGGACATCTATTTATGGAAATAACACATGTCTTCATGAGTTAGTTACTTCCCAGCTCATGAAATACTGTTTCTTCTTTCCACAGTATAGTAGGCTGGAATTTCAAGAAACCAGTCACTCTTAAGCTTGTCTTTGTCTCTCAGGAATATTGGCCAGCTATATTTCTGGAATTGAATTATTAAGACTGATGAGTTGAAAAGGATCAACACTCCATTAAATGTAGGAACTATCTTTAGGGATAGAGGACATTTGAATTTTAGGATTACGGTATGTTCAACTATTTAACCTTGGTATTGTTTTAGGAATGTCTCAGAATGGTAAGGACAATGAGCATTATTTCCAGCCATGAATCACTTCATCATTATCAATATTTGGGTAGAGGATTAATGCTACAATATCACCAAAGTGATACTGGATGTTTTTGTTTGAGATTTCCCCATGCTTTTTGGTAAATAACATTTTATTTTGTAATAAATTACTATACTACTGCCATTCTGCAATGTTATTGAAGAGGAAGGATAGCTCTAAGTTGCCCACACCCACATTTCTACCTAAGGCGGAGAGTGAGAAAGAGAGAGAGGTATAAAATTATTTGATTTTCAGGCTGAAATACATGCTAATTATGAAGGCTCTGCAATGCTTCGAATTTATAACAGATCCTTTGGGTGTGAATATACATTCTGTGGCTACATCTTTTCCAGGATCATATAGTAAAAGCATGATATTGGGAGAAGATGCATGTATTTTAAAGAATTATAGAGTGATGCTGTTTCTGCTCTGAATTTTGGAACTGAATCTTTAATTATATCACTGGCTGTGTTAATTATAAAAAGTGTTTTCATTCTGCAAAAATCGCTAATATTTAACCATTTTTATTGATTTGTATAAATACCTGACTTTTATATTAGCTTTTTTATTTTTAAAATATGCAGTTTACTTAAACATTTGTATCAAGTATATTTTTTACATATGTGTGGCAGTATCAGCCAATTTGTAGTATCAAAAGTGAGCAAAATCCAAACTTAGCTAATCTGAAGTGCGGCAAATGAGACTCCAAACAGAGGTGGCATACATGTAATATGTTATATTGATAAACCCACAAAAATTAACATCAAAGATGGTAGTAAAATATTATCGCCTTCAGCTAATGGAATTATGTATTTTAATACATATTGTCTGCCTATGTTATTTATATTATAAAGCTATCCTACAGAACCTCTATAAGTCAGATTTACCAGTTGAAACTATCTTGTCTTGGGGGTGTGTGGGGATAATTGATTAGTTACTTTTTTTTTCTTTGCAGTTAGTATTTTTGCCCTGGAAGTGAGGTTCTAGATCACCTCATGGCTGCTGCTGTGTTGCAATATTTTCAGGAAAGGCTTATTTTCAGGGGAGAGATTATTTTAGCGCATGGGCTCAAAAGACCACTGAGGCTTATTATACGGGGAGGTCTTATTTTGGGGGAAACAGGATACATACATGGTTTTCAGAGTGCAAAGGAAAATTAATATCCATTTATTTCATTTGCCAATGGTATTACAAATAGCCCTCCTACAATTGAGACTGGCAACTCCATCACTAAAACATGGTTGTAAAATGAAATGTGATGTGATTGTGCCAACTTATGACATCAGTTCCAGCTGCAGTCATTGAATGAATTACCTACAATCAATAAGTTAATATCAAGTGGCCATGACCAGCAACTCCCGGACCCCTCCACCCAATTTATTTGCTTGTTGAAAGTTGGCTGTAAAGGTCACAAATAGTGATCATATGATTGAGAGATTCTGCAAACACAGGGTGGATTTGAATCACTAGTAAAATGGCTTGATTTATACAGCCTCATACTACATAACTAAACTCCATTTCATGCTGAATAAACTAAATTAATAATGTATCTTAAATAGAAAACTGTCTTTACATTTTTACTCCAAAATCATTTTATTAAAATAAATTTAATCAAAAACAAAAACTCAGATTTAAATAAAAAAACCCATTGTTTTATTTTTTTAAAATGATTTTTATCCACCCTATCAGAAACCATCATAAATGCACATTGCCAAGCAACCAAGTCATGATCACAGGGATGCTGTGACAGTTTTGAGGACAGGGTGTAAAACGCCTTTTTCAGTACCATCATAATTTTGAATGGCTGCTAAACAAGTGATCAGTAAATGAGGACTATCTGTACAGCAGTTGGAACTCTTGTCAAAAGCCTTCAATGTAGCATTGTGGTTTTGGGGTACTACCATCTTTTACCCCTTTGGTCATATTGTGTTAATTTTTGATATGTCATACAATCAGAATTAAGTCATAAAAGGGATTAGAAATAAAAATCATTGAAGAGATTTTGAAGCTATTTTAATTGACTTTTGTCACATGATTTTGTATAAGCAACTGAAAATTGAAATTTTGAAGTAATATACTATATACACAAATCTCCAGTTACTCTTTATGATCAGTTTCAGCACAATTCATATGAACAATTAGATACTGTAAAACAAATCTAACTTTTCTTGATCCTTTAAAAATCAACTGCAGAAATATTCAATTGATAACTGTTAGTTTTCACTGTCTTTGAACATTTTACTTAAATATTTAATTAATGCTGTAAGTTCAGGGTTGTCCCCAAGCAATCCAATTTGTTTATAAGCTTCAGACTCAAGTTCTTCTAGTGTTTTCCTGGTATATTCAAAGGATCCCACATTCTCAAGGTAATGTACACAGTATTTTTTTATATCCACATTTTCAGTTCTCTGCCGCAGAATATTTTGAACCTGTGTGCTCTCTGGCCTGGACCATATTGCATGAATAGTTGGGAACGAGAACTTTCCTTCAGTTAGGTCTTCACAAAAGCTTTTGTTTTCACTATATTCTTTGGAGTGTAAATTTGCATAATCATCTCTAATTTGAAAGAAGAGCCCAAGAGTGTTAAGGAGTGGTTTCAGATCATTTTTATAATTTGAAAATAACTGCATAAGGCCCACGGCTAGTCCAAAAAGGCCACCTGTCTTTTGCAGAACCATGGCTTTATATTCTTCTTCTGTAGGACAGGTATATGTATCTCTCCAGTAAATATCCAGGCCTTGCCCCTTATGGAGTTCAAGTAATTGACTGGTGAATACTTTTACAGCATCTGGATGATCAAGCGTTAAAACCTTTTGTAGACCAAGGAAATATACAAAGTTTGCACAGTTTATCACATACGGTATTCCATAAATGCTGTGGGCCACTGGAAAACCACGTCGTAGCTTTGAATTGTCTTCTATGTCATCTATAAGCAAACTTGCATTGTGCAACATTTCTGTAACTTCAATTATGATCTATTAAAAAAGACAAAATAAACTTTTATATTGCTGTTATTCTTCTATATTTAGATTCCCTGATTATTTCTATTTTCATTTCTTGCAATATGTTAATTCTCTCTGCTAATTAGTTTCTCAATTCCATCTTACTGACTATTATTCTCACTGGGACTACACACTCCTATTGTCTGTGTTTCTATATATTTGTTTGTATAAAGAGGCTTTTTTTAGTATGAACAAACTTACACAATATAATTAGTGACAGATAACCTTTATATGCACACAATAACTCACACATGAAATGATATGCTGTGTGTGTGTGCATGTGTATGTATATATGTGTATACACACACACACACACACACACACATACAGACACACACCAAACATAATACACCTGACTACAGAATTAATATTTATGATATTACAACACACACACACACAAAGTCTTAATGATTAAAGTATTCAAAATGTGTGAAAACAGCAATCAAGAAATGAATGCTTTGGCATGGCATGCTAACCAAGTTATTTGTGCTCTTCATCAACCCTCTTTCATCATATTACAGCAGAAATATATTTGATGTGATGCAAATAAATAGTTTTCTCATGCCCATATATCATACCCATATATTTGGGGGACAAATAGGCTGTGATATGTGTGGAAAACTGTCTTCCTCATTGCATAGTACAAATTAGAGTGCAAAGTAGGGGATTTGTTTCAAGAGATCTTTGGCCCTGATGAACAAATATATCCAACATTTATCAAGTAGTCTTCACTCATTTAGGTATCACATTAAGCGCACAAAATAAAAATGTTTGGAAAGCTCAAACTGCTCTTTTCCTTGCAAACAACGTTTTGTTGCAGTATATCACAATCTGAAGCAGTTGCACAGAGCACAATACCTTGCCACCAGAGGTTAACATGCTACATTACTGCAATAACTTTAGTTTATATTTCCCTTTGCCATGTTTAAAACTATTATCTGTTAATCAATTTAACTTATACAACTCACCTGTAGTTTGTCTTCTGGAACATTCAACCAGTGATTAAAGGCTTGGGAAAGTTTAGTTCTGACCTGTTTACCTATGATTTTAAAAAGTACATAGATAACACTATACATTTTCATTCTACATAGGCTTAGGCAGATGAACTACCAGTTTATTTACAAACCACACCTTATTTTGTGAATCATCACCACTGGCCTTTGTTCACTCAGCAGAACTTTACACAAGACAGCTGCAATTCTTAATACTAGGCAAAGAATTGTAATTAGCATATTTCATAAATGTAATATTGGTATACTATTTCCTATTATTAACTCCAAAACACTGCTACCAGAAAGCTGAAATTGGACTCTGTATTTGGGCTTTTTAAAAAGGAAATGTGCATGGTACTGAGCTTTAATATCTGGAACTTTCCAGAAGGATGGACGGAATTTTTTTTTCCTATAGCAGGTTTAACATCCATAAAGAGTAATTTTTGTTAGGACAAACTCAAAAGTCAAACTAAGCTTTTAAGAATTTTAGAGCTTTTAGAGGATGCTACAAAAAGCAGATAGGAGAGAAAAATCTGATTTCATATAGAAATCTGTAAAACTACAATTAAAATAGACAGATTTTAAACAGTTAACCATCATTCTTATATCTTGCTGACTAAAAAAAATTAAGATCTTAAAAGCAAACTGATTAACATCTGAGTATAAAAAAATTAACTCTTTTTTTCACATCTTTATATCCTTGGGGCTTGTCTTGGTAAAAAAGTGCACACACCAAAAGAGCAATTTCAATCCCTGGCTGCTTCCTTCATCTATTTCTTTTGTTTGGTAGATAATAAAATTAAAGTCTATATATTCAATGATAAATGCAATTATATTATGGCTTTGATAATGATGTGTGTATCAAGCTATTAGCTAATAACCATATTAAAGATTAAAATTATATTCATATGATATTAGCTCTATCCTAAACATGAAATTTTCTCTTATTTTGCTACGTAATAGACAAAATATGTAAATTAAAAGTTTAAATTCCAGTTTTAAAAACACTTTTTGAATCACCTCTCTCTCTTTCTCTCTCCAAATACATATACACACACAGTGATGTCACTGATTTTAAGTGAAAGAGTAGCATGTATCCCATACTATTTTAAATAATTGAGATTGGTATTTAATCCATAATCTTGACTTTAATATAGGTTTATGCAAAACACAATGGGTGGATTTACATATTCCACTAAGCCATAGTTTATTAACAAAATACAACTTGCATGGTTTATACATCTTAAATGAAAAACATTTCGTATTAGGCTAGGTTCATAAAATGCACAAAGCAGATTAATGTTTTCTTACCATACGTAAGTGTTTTGAATTTTTTAAAACTGCTATTTTATCCCATGTTTGTTGCTATCACTTAACCCAGAAATTTGTCTATATTTGACTGAAAAAAATTAATGATTCAACCAGTATTAATTTGCTCATCTACAAGACAGATTAATTTGCTCAAATCATTGTTAAAATAAATCTTAGTTTATATTTTAAGAGGTATATCATTGCAGAACAAGGTGATGTAAATTGAAAACAGAAGACTATAAAATGAAAATTAGATACCAATGGCAACAAAGTGAAAGCTAATTTGGGGACTAAATGAAAAATGCATAGCTCACAGACTCAAGATATTGCTATGGTTATCCCAATTTATATATTACTTTCATACATCACTATAATTCAAACAATAATATATTACCAGGGAGCTGAAGCAGATAGTTGTATGGCTCTAAAAGAATTCTCTTGGATGAATCTTCTAGTTCTTCCATTTTAAAAATGTGTTTTCCAAACAGTGCCTTATAGTCTGAGAAAGAAAGAAAGAAAGAAAGAAAGAAAGAAAGAGTCTTAAAGTATTACTGTAGTAATAACATATGATGTAGTTGGGAGAAACAACAGGAAATGTCATACTGTGCCAGTGTAGAAGTGGCAGGTACTTCTTTAAAGTATTTATGAAGTCATTTCAAGTAACTTAAATACACTTTAAATACAGTATTCAAGATCAGCCAATCATCATATTACTCAGAAAATATTACAATGAATTTTTTATGAGCATGTACCTATTTATAAACAAATAAGCCTAATAATAATAATGATAATGCCTCATCTGAAGTACTGCATATGGGACACTTAACATTCTCAAATATTTAATAGAGTTCTTGTTTGAGCGTTATCTCTTTTTTCCTTCTCTCTGAAGGTTTTTTACTGCACTGCAACTGATATGCACTAAAACAATTTATCTCAGGCAATTTAAATACAGAATCTGCAGCCATAATATGGCCTGTGCCAATGACACTGTTGAGTGTCTAACATTTAACTAATTGTTTCCTAGAAGATAACTTCTAATTTCTCAATAGTTTTAGTTTTATATACAATAAAGATAATAGTATACACTACTGCAGCATTTTAACTCTAATAAAATGACCAGATTAATAATCTACTCTAAATTCACAAAACATCAAAATCCATGTATGAAAACCTGAACTGATAAAGCCTCAACTTATATTAATGCACACTAAACTAAATAGGGCAGTGATGGGCAACCTTTTTGGCGTGGTGTGTCAAAAATCGGCAAAAAATCGAGCATAACTCGTGTTGTGTGTCACTTCGACAAAAACATAATTTTGCGCAATTTATAGTTTAAACTACAAAAATATATAATTGCAATATAATTGTATTTAATAAACCAAAAACAAATTATTTAACATAGCTGCTTATTGTGCCTTATTTTCACACTTAAGACAATTGCAGCATCACCATGATCACATGATCAAAATTTGAATGCTTGGCAACTGACTCATTTTTATGATGGTTCAGTGTCCCAGCAATATGTAATCACCTTTTGCTACCTTCTGACAAGCAAAGTCAACTAGGAACCTACATTCATTTAATGATCCTGTTGCTGACTTCACTGTAGTGATTCACTTAACTATAGAAACAAAGATTGTAAAATGGGACAAAATCACTTAACTAAATCACTTTAGTTTTGCTTATCAATACAATATTTGGGCTCAGTTGTGGTGGAAAGCCAGGACTATTAGTATTGTATTTTCAAAGCTCCATGGTTTGTGAATGTTATTTTAAAACTTATACCACAAACTCCACACTGGCTTGTGTAATGAAACAGTATCAATTTAATTTATTAAAATACTTACATCTTAAATAAATTTGACATTGACTACTGAAAAAAAATTTCAAGCTTAAGAATTTGGCAGTACATGGTTAATTAAAGTACTTAACCCTACTATATCTTCCTGTCTACTGTCTTTATAATTAACAAAAACTTTGGACGAAATACAGACCTACCTAATTTTAACCCTTTCACAATGAAGATTTGAACTTGTTTTCTTAGGCATCTTTATCTTACAATTTAGAAATGTGAAAGCAAGACATAATTCGATAATGTACTTAACTAAGAATATTATATCAATATAGCTCAAAATACTCTTTAGAAACTGAATAAAAACGCAAAAGATATTAATATTTTAACTGGAGTTGCTCCTGCCAGTAGGAAATAGCGAGACTTTGTACTTAAAAGAAAATCCACAAAATAGATCCTCGTTTTTTTCTTTACCCTAAATAATCAATACTTCGAACTGAACAATAAAAATGCTTACACCTCCTTCAACATCTATGAAACAATCAAACTGGCAAAGGAAGAGGCAAAAAAGCTCTTAAGTTACATTAAGAGAGAACAGCCTCTCAAGCCCCGGAAGCCGGCAGTCATATTTGCACAGAAGAGCCGGCCCCCTTTTTCTGCAAGCTCAAGCGAAAACACCGAAAGAGAAAGAGCAGGCAAGCGAGCGCCCCCCCCCCCTCCACCACTGCTGTTTACCACGGGGCGACTTCTCTCTCGTAAAGGACCGCCGGCCTTTTCAACTGAAGCGACAGGAAACTTGACAACAAATAGAGTGGGGGGGGGAGATCTACTGCTTCTCCCGCCGCTCGACTAGAAGAGGCTCTCGAAGGGAAAGGAGAAAACAAGTAGAGCGAGATTCAGCGGCGCGACGGCTTCAACATACCGCGGCCTCCTCGGCTTCCTCACCGGCTTCAGCCACTCCTCGGCCCGCCTCATTCTAGTAGCGAAAAGCGCAAACCCCTCCCCTCCCGCCTAGACTGCTCCTCCGCCCGATGGAGGGAAAATGCGCCACCGGCGCTTGTTGGCGCAGGCGCGAGCTCCTCCCCTCCTCCCGCTTCGAGAAAGCCCTCTTCGTGTTTCTCTCTCTCTCTCTCTCTCTCTCTCTCTCTCCCTCCATTTTCTCATTCTCCTCTCCGTCCTCGCGAGGCATCTCGGGAGCTGTAGTAACGGCGAAGAAAAATTCCCTCATAGACTGCGGCAAATGGGCGGGACAAAACCATGCTACCCAGAAGGCGCTACGAATCCGAGTCTCTGTTTCCATAGAACTGGAGTGGGAATTACATCAGCGTTTCTGAGGCAGCGGCTAATGGCGACGGCGAGTAGGCGGGCCGGTGGGGCGGCGGGCCAATGCGAAGCAGGCAAGGCGGGCAGAGGGCGGGCGTCGATGCGTCAATCAGGCATCGGATCGGGGGAGGGGACGGAACAGCTTGGAGCTGAGCCGCTGCTGTCGCCGTCGCCACCGGGGTTCGGACGGGAGGGAGAAGCCTTCTCTGGGCGAGCCCTGCCTGCCCCAGAGCCAGGCCGGCGATCGCTAGAGGGACGGAGGTGGGAGCGGGGGCCGGGCGATTGGGCCCGGCGTCGAGAGGAGGTTCCGTCCTCCTTTCCCCCCCTCCCCCGGCAGGTTTGGGGGGACCAGCGAGCGGGCGACAGCCGTGGAACAAAAGGTAACGTTGCCCCGGGGAAGAGGCTGCGGGGCCCCGGCCCTGGGCGATTCGCCGAGCTCCCCGGGGAAGGCCGAAGCCTTTCGGCAGGGAGATCGGAGAAGGAGCGGGCGAGCGACTCGCCTTTGGGATTGTTGTTTTTCTGCTGGTTGAGGCGGCGGCGGCGGCTGCGCTGGTGGCTTCAGCTTCCCGGGAAGCGGGACCTCCGAGTGTGGGAGGAGGAAGCGGGGAGTCCCGCGGCCGGCTTCGGAAGGAGGCGCTCCCCATCGCCGCCCCCGAGCGTCGCTTCTCCGGCTCCCCGACTAGCTCGCCTGGAGCCCGGAGCTGCGGCTGTTGCTGAAACTCCGACCGCGGAGTCAGCCCGGGGGAGGGGAGGAAATCTGTGGGGAGAGCGAAGAGGGGCCAGTTTGCGGGAAACAGCCGGGAGCCGCGGCTGTGGACGCGGGATGCAGCGAGGGGGACGCGGAGAAGGAGGAGGGCAAGCTTTATCGAGCCCCCCTCCCCATCCCCGCTTCTTGTCCCTAGTACAATGAAGAAACCTCCCCTCCCGCAGGGAAGTCTGTTTGTGTGTGTGTGTGTGTGTGTGTGTTCGTTCCTGTGTGCGCGCGCGCCTGGGCGAAAAAGCACCTCAGTCCGGACTGGACACCTCTTGACCTACCTCTCTTTCCCCCTTACTTAGCCCCAGTTTCTTCGGGTGGAATAGAAACTGCTCCCCGTCAGCCTACGATGAAGAGCTCGTGCCCTCTGTGGCGGTGCCCGGAGAGTCGCTTGCACGGAGGGAAGCGGAGGGAGGGAGGGGGGGTTGTTAAGAAGCGGTTGTTGTTGTGGCAAGTTTCTGCTCTGACAGAAATGGCGTCAAAGGCAGCGGGCGAGGGGGGAAGCCAGCCGCGGGGGTGAGGCTCCGAGAGCAGCGGCTTTTTGTGGCTGGAGAGAAGAGGCGGCGTAAGAGAAAAGGGAGAACTGTAAGAGGGGGCATCGGGCGAGGTTGGCTGGAATGGGAGGGGGGGAGAAAGAGGGCCAAAACGCCCCCCTCCCAGCACTTGCCGAGTGCGCCCCGTTGAAAAAAGGAGGATGGTGCGTTGGCTCAGTGCTTTGTTTTAAATTTCAGGTCCAGCCTTGGCAGCACATTCGCTTTCGGATTTTTCTGCTGCAGCCTGAGTTCATCATGAAGGTAAAACCTCTTATGGGAGGGGAGGGGGGAAGAAATGGGGCGTCGCGGAGGGTTATGTTTCTCCGAGCTCCACTCCCTGGTGTGCATATTGTGGCCGTTTTCAATTCTAGACTGCGGATTATTTCCCTCCTTTTAGCTTTCAGGCAGTGATGTATATATATATATATATTGTTTTTGAACACTCTTGCTTGGTGTGTGCGGAAAGCAAAATGTAAATCCAACATGCTGGAGTTTCTCTTCTGCAACACCTTTTCAAAGGAAATGAGGACATGGCTGCTTAGGCCAGAACTGATAGCTTGCTGGAAAAAAGGGAGGATTTTCTTTATTTCTGGGGTGCTGGGGAGCTTTCTTTACCTTGTTTTGTTTTCCTTCATTGAAATTAAAGGATAGGTGTACTGTATTTTCTTTGTTCTGGAGTCTGGTTGAAGTAATTTTTTTTTAAGTTCCCGGAAGTATCTTTAAAAAGATTTATCTGCTGCATAAATATTGCTGCAAGCAGTAGAGCGTGTTTTGTGTTCTTTAAAAAACGCAAGCTTTTAACCACGGGATACAGTATTTGTATATTTGTCTGTTAATTAAAAGGCACTGACAGTTGGTGATCAGAATCTTAAAAGTAAATGGGATGAAAAAAAATCTGTTCCTTATTTTTAAACTTGCAATAACCACAAGTACAGAATCTGGTGTAGAATACTGATCATGAATATCGTTTTAAAAAAACTGGTAAAGTTGAGTTTCATATAGCCTGCTGAAGACATTTTTGAAAAACTGAAAATGAAACATTGTATAATACAGCAATTGATAAGCCCTGTCTACCAGCTTTGTTATTAAATATTGTAAGTTACTTCATCTGTTAAGGAAGGCTTTTCTTGAGAGATATGGGTAGCTGCAATCACACATCAGCTGTGCCGGAAACTCTAGGAATAACGTATTAAATGTTTCATACAAGTATGACTGTTTTCAGCTATTAAGCTTCATAATGATTCTTTTTTCCATATGATATTCTTTCTTAAATTAGTATTAAGGTTGTTTGAAATAATGAGAACAAATGAATATTTTAGTGCAATGTCTGTTCATTTAACTATAGAACTTATTTTCATTGTTTATGAAATTTAAGACTGCTTTAGGATGAAATTTATTTTGTTCAGAAATTATGATTACAGTTAAAGTAAGTAGTTATATTTTTAACGGATTATTGACTATGCATAAAATGAACATTACAAAGTACTTTACAATTCAGATGGTGGCTTATATGACATTGATGTTTAATCCATGCTTCAACAAGTGGCCTTCTGATATAAACATTAACATATTTTTAAAAATTAGAAACTGCATAATTATAAATAAGTAGCAAAAGATTATAAATATGGAACACAATGTGATTGTTTAAGGAATGAGCTGCACTTTTGCAAATGAATTATCCCCCTTCCATTACTTTTTATATGCCACTGTGGATTTCTATAGCAGAATTCAGAATAGTATTTGTACTAGTCTCAGCACTTTGATACTCCTGTTTGAATCTAGTATCTCTTGTGTTTAGAAGCATACATGAACACATTTCTCTAAACTTGGCCACAGCTGAACTGAAGGGCTGGGAGAGATTTCTCAGTCTGTTTATTTTACTGTCTGACTTCTCTTTCAGTGACAGAAAGTTGATGTACTTGTTTCTTTCTTACTATTTTATCCTGGCAATTATATGCCTGTTGGCGAGCATGCTTACATAATGACTAGCTGGAGATTATTCAGTGAACCTTGTGTATGAATAGGGATTTAACCTGAATTTCTTTCTCTCTAATTTTGCATAGTGTGTGAATTGAAGCTATGATTTTAAGTTAATACAGCTAAAATAATATTGAATAGGAGAGAGTGGAATGGATATAGTTTTCAGAATATATAAAGTGAGAAATGAATGCTCTTCTTCGGATTAAAATTACAAACTAGTACTCTTCTTTGAATTTGTTCTGCTGTGCTTATGGTCTTTTAAGCTTATATAAAGAACAACATGTTCTTTTGTTTTCATCATTAAATAAGTTCTGCTTAACCAAGCCTGTTCTGTTGGCCATCGGCTGCCAGATAAATAAAAAACACTGCTTGGATATGATCACTTTTTGTTTCTATTATGTGTCGATAGAATGTAAGAGTTGTCTCAGGATCTTGGTCATATCCTAGCATTCTAACTTTGCAAATGGTGAATAACCCAGCTACTAGTCAATTATCCAACCATTCAAATGACTGTAACTTCTGTCAATAAAAGGTAAAAAAACCTTCTTAAGTCACTTCATAACTCCATCCATCCGGTTTTCTTGGCAATGATAGCAGTGGTTTGGCTTTGCCTTTTCTTTTTTTTTACTTCCTTATTCTACCAAAAGCTTCAGGATTCCCAGGTAATCCCCATCCAGGTAATCAACACCAACACTGCTTACTTTTGAGAGGTCAGTTAGGTCCTGTCATCTGCTGAGCCACTTCTGGCAGTAACAATCTTCAATTAATGTAGAGACGAAAACAATGTCCCTTGGGTCTAGTTGGAAGCTGGTTTCTAATATATTCCCAATTAGTTAACAGTGGAATAATACTGTTTATAAAGTACAGTGATATAGGGATGTAATTGTAAGTTTAGAGTTAAATTTGAATTACAGAAATAAAAGAACCACATTCTGCCAAATTTTGAGCTTTGTAACTTTTTAGAGAGAGAGATACAAAAGTGGGCGGGAAAAAGAGGAAATTTGAGATTGAAAGAAGATTATATTCAAAGCACACCTGTAGACATTAATGCTTCAACATTTCAGAATCCCTATCTACTTTGTATCTGATTATGCTAATTTTGTCCTTTGTAGAGGACAGTAGGTATACATAGGAACTAGAATTGACCCTAAAGACAAACAAATTAGGATTTAGTTTAATTTTAGCATATTTCCTAGCTTTTGTGGTGGGCAAACAGAATCCTGATGAAATACATTCTAGTTAGTCTCTTAAGTAATGCACCATGAGTAATTTTTCTGGCTTACTTTTATTTACTTATCTAATTTATAGAGTCAGTGACTCTTTGTGGCATACAAAATGAAATAGTGAGTGGCTTACAACACATAACAGTATATTTTAAATAACAATAAATAACAATTACAAATCAGGACTCAGCTAAAATAAAACTGAAGTTTGATGTATGTTTTCTCCTACTTCAAACTGAAGAAGGTGAAGGGAGGAAGCATTTTCCCAGTTTGAACCCTCACGCACATTCATTCTTGTTGATGAAACTTTATGGATTATCTTTGTTTTTTAAAGTAGTGCATGTTTACATTCATTCTTAGAAGAATCAAGGCTAAGAACTTGTGGTAAATATGTGGCTGAATGAGATGAGAAGCTTATCTTAGTCTAAGTTGAGCAACAAACATGTACCAGAAGAGAAAGTGTTGAGATGAAAGAAATTCAGCAAATGATATTTCTTTCCTTTCCCTATCCCCATTGCTTCAGATTTCTGATTTCCTTTTTTTCAGTGAATCGTATTTAGGTTTTATATGTCTATGCAAATATTCAGATTAATTACAGCAGTATGTCACTAAAAATACCTTTCAGAAGGATGTATAAATTTATTGAAATCATGTAGTTTTCTATAAGTAATGTTGAAATGTGACAGGTTTTGTGGATCTCCTTTTAATTTTTTTTGTTTTTTGTTACTTCTAATGCTAAAATGTTCTGCTTTTATTGCTGAGAGGATCGTGTGGATAATTACACACTGTTTTCAAATGAATCATGAATTCACTGAAGTAATTTCTTTGATCCCTTCTAAAAAAAACCCTTTCTAAAAATGTCAGGTGTGTTTTAATGTTTTCTCAAAAGTAATTATAAGTTAAACAAATTTTTAATTTTGTTGGATTCAAGTTGGTTCTTAATAGGGAAGGTAGAAAATCTATTTAAATTGTATTCAGTAAAAACTATTTCATATTTCCTGAATTAGTTTGCATTAAATACAATTTAAATGCACTTTTAAATTGAGTGTTGCTGGTATAAGAAATCAGAAAGCTTTATTCCTTTTTTTATTCTTCTACAAATAGTAAAACAGTCATCATTCATATGTTTTGTTTATCAATCTTGATAAAATTATGAAAATACATTGGGAAAACTGAATGGCATATATTATGGAAAAGTGCTGAAAAAATGAATGCATTGGTAGATATTGTACAGAAAAATGCATCCAGGTACACATATGCTTAAAAAATAAAGTTGATCAAAAAGGGAGAATTATTTTTTGCAAGCAGTAGATGACTTAGTTTGTTTCTAGCTCTGAAAACAAAGCCAGTTATATTCTGATCAGAACTTTTATAAATTTTTAAATCTACGGTTGCCTTTCATCTATGAGTCAAGCAAATGTGACATAATAATATAGTAGCAGAGAATCAGAGTGGTAGATAACATTCTTTATTATATTGGCAAAGTTGTAACCTTTCATATATTGTTTATTGAAGTTAATGACATTTTCTAATATACAGTACTTGAATAGTGCATGCATCCATAATGGAGTCAGGTTATTTGCAAGACCACTTCTGAGACCTGAGGGCATTTGCCTACTCCCTCAGTTAACGAACATAAATTAGTTAAGATTGGACATATTCCAGACTCCCTTGCCCTTAAATGCTACTTGCTAATGAGACCTAGAAAGTGTCCCTTTTCTGTAGCAGCTATTATCTTATGGAATTTCAGGATCTAGCAAGCTTCCATCCTTTTTAACTTTCCAGAAGGCTATAAAGTGCTGGTTTATTCCTCAGGCAGCTAGGTAGAGTAAGTTGGGATCCTGTGGATAATCTTGTTGGGTGTATTTAACAAAGATGGCTAGAGCACCAGGTTTTTTTGTTTTGATTTTAATTTTGTATTGAGTTGCCCAGAATTTTTAAGAGTTTTAAGTGCAGGGACATACCTCTTTTGCACATGTGCAAAATGATTTGCCTTTGTGTGTCCTGACCATTTTTGTCAGTATCCCTATTTAGATATGATTATTTATCTCTATCACCAAATTCTTCTCTTGTCCTGTTCTGAAATCAGAAGTTCTGTAACAGCTGAACTTTTAACACAGCAGCCATTTTCTCTTGCTTAAGTTTTTCTTTAAAAGTTTCTCTGAAATGCTATACTATATTGTGATTGATGCTTGAATTATTATAATTCTGTCCAACTTTTGTAGATGGAGACAACAGTATCTTATGTAGTTTCACTTATTAATATTTATAAGTTGCTTTAATAAATAGCAAAGTAATGAACATAAAACAAAAATAATGAAAGACATACTAAAACAGCATAAAATCCTATCTACTAACAATTTAAAGAAATCAGTTAGAAAAATACTTTTATTTCATTCCAAAATACAAAGAGAATGACTCCAAATTATAATTAGTGTTTTGTTATTTAAGAACAAAGCAAAACAATACTCTTTCCCACAAACTCAGGGTGAGGTTCTGCAATCTAAGTTGCACTCAAGGATTTTTCTGCAGAGATTAGCAATTGGCCATGTGCAAATATGAGAGGTGCCTCATCTTGCCAACTCCTACACTGTTTAATGTTTTAAAGGTTAAGAACATTGCTTTGAACTGAACTTGGAAAACAACTAGTAAATTGTCTGTGCTGGAATGATATTATAATTCCATACAATGATAAAGATGTACTTAAGCATATAATCCTATACCATGCCAAAATTGCCAGAATAATTCAGTTATAAAGTCTATAAACAATAAAATATAAAACTAAAGAATATATTTTTAAAATGAAGTTGTACAATGGTACCTTCTTGTTACTGATTAAGGAGCACTCCCAAGTTGTGAACTTTTCAAGAGTTTGTGCAAATTGTGAGGCAGGCTTCCCATGTGAGATTCAGTCTCACTTTCACCTTTATGTAGTCCAGTATTGCATCCCAGCAGAGTTCACAGTATGCATTTCTTAAATAACAAAGCATGATAGGATTAAATATCAACATTAGCATACTGATAGTACATCACCCCCACAATTCCAAATCTTCTTCCAGCAGTTTCATAACTTTATATTAAGGAGACAAGATTGATGCAAATGAGAATACCTTGCGGAGTTACTACTGATTTTGCCCAATGTATTCTCAGATCTATTACATAGAACAGCCACTATGTTTAGTTCCATAGCATGTCATATCTAGATATATGAATACTTTCACATACTTTCTGGATCAGAAGTGATAAAGGATTGGGTTCAGTCACAGAACTAAGAAGTGAATGAAAACTTGTGATTCTCCTAGGTGCTGCTTGGAGTGTCCAAGCATGGGTTAACTTCAGCTTGCTGCCCAAAGACTGAGTTCAAATCTTTGTGTAGCCAAGCCTCCTGTTCCCCACAGAGGCTCAGTTTTAAAAACTCAGTCGCCCTGAAAGGATGCAGTTGGGGAGTTCCAGTCCTTGAACAGCAAATTGGACTCTCCAAGAAATTAGGGTAGCCTTTTTTCTTATTTTTGTGTTTGGCATATAGTATTAGGATTCTTTATTTTTCCACTGGATGAAAGTTCACTCCTAATTGAAGCGTGGAACAGGTGCTCGGAGCTCTGTCCTGATTGAGTCCAAGGTCAAACGAAAGATCTTACCAGCGGTCACCAAGAAACCGGACCGCAAAGGCTCCTATTTTCATAGGCAGCCTTTTCGGAACAATGACTCCCCTTCCACTTTGGGGAGCTTTACCAGGTCCTATTCCCAATCACAGGACCACACCCAGGACAGGTCCTTTCGAGGGTTTTTTTCCAACCGCTCCTTTCGCAGACCCAAGTGACTGTCACCGGTCGCCTCCCATCGGGGGTCGGCTACAGCTTTACGCTGACCAGTAGGAGGAGACAACGACGGACACTTGGGTACTGAACACCATTCGTCACAGCCTCACCTTAAACTTCCTTTCCCTTTCTCCTCGGTCCTTCATTCGTAGTCCCATCCCAAAGTTGCCCCACAAGCGACAAATGACGCAGGCAGAGATCCAGCATCTACTGGACATAGCAGCCATAGGGCAGGTTCAGGTCAAGAAGGCAGGGGATTCTACTCGATCCTCTTTCTGGTTCCCAAAGCCTCGGGAGGGGTGAGAGCCATTCTGGAACTCAAGAAACTCAACATCCACATAGTGTACAAGCGCTTCAAGATGCAATCACTCCAGACCATCTTGGGTTGCATCAGGTAGGACGACTTCCTGACTTCAATCGATCTGAAGGAAGCATACCTGCATGTCCTCATTCATCCAGCACATCACAAGTTCCTGAGGTTCCAGTTTGCAAACCGGCATTACCAATACAAGACTCTTCCCTTTGGCCTATCATCGGCCCTCAGGACTTTCACCAAGCTCCTGGCTGGTGTCGCTGCACACCTCAGGACACATCCAGTGAGGATCGTTTGTTACCTGGATGACATCCTTTTAATGTCGGCGTCCAAACAGAGGGCGTGCCAGGATCTCAACGCCACCGTCCACGCACTACAACAACACAGGTTTTCCGTCAATCTGGAGAAGAGCCTCCAGAACCTTCAGGGTTGTCCTCACACAGGAATGAAGGACAGCATCACTGCTATATGCGTTCCTGCCCCTCTCACTAATACCTCAGGTGATCAGAAAGATCCTGCTGGAGGGGGCCGAGGTACTGCTTGTGGCTCCGCACTGGCCAAGGAGGTCCTGGTTCGCCAACCTTGTCAGTCTGTCGGTGACCAAGCATTAGCACATACCTCAGGAGCAGATCTCCCTCTGCCAGGGGCCATTCCTCACTTGGACCCTCGATGGCTTCAATTGGCCGTGTGGCACTTGAAGGGGAGCTCCTGAGGCAGGACAACTTCTCTGACAGGGTCATCTGCAGCGTCCAGGAGACCTACTATGCAAATCTATGATGCAACATGGACCAATTTTTCTTCCTGGTGTCACTCCCATCTAATCATTGCCACAGCTGCGACAATTCCGCAAATTCTGGTCTTTCTACAGGAGGGCTTGGACAAGGGTCTTGCCCCCAACACACTTCGGAGGCAGACAGCAGCCCTGGCCACCATCTTGTCCAGAGATGATTCTCAACGGCTCAGGAGACACCCAAGGGTTCGCAGCTTCCTGAAGGGGCTACCAACTTACGCCCTCTTATGTTGCACCGTTACCCAATTTGGGACTTGTCTATTGTCTTGCAGACCCTAACATCACCGCCATTCGAACCTATTCGCTTGGCTAGTCTGTGGCATTTGTCGCTCAAAACTGCCTTCCTCATAGCCATTACCTCGGCATGCAGAATCTCAGAGCTGGCTGCGTTGTCCGTTAGGGAGCACCTTTGTATCATACATTCAGACAGAGTCAAGGTCCAGCCTTTTTACCAAAAATTAACAGCTTATTCCATAGAACACAGGAGGTGATCCTCCCTGACTTTTGCCTGCATCCTAACCATCCCAGGGAGCGGGTCTGGCACAAACTGGACGTGCGCCGCGTTGTGCGGGTATACAAAAAGAGGACGTCTTCCTTTCGCAAGTCGGAATCGTTCTTCATTTCATTCCAACCTACTTCCATGGGCAGGAAAGTGTCATCTTCCACCATAGGTCGCTGGCTGCGCGCATCCATCAAGTTGGCCTATGAACAACAAGCCAGGCCTGTTCCTCTTCATATAACAGTGCACTCCACGAGGAGCGCTGCGATGACGGCCGCCTGGGCCACTCAAGCACCTATTGAGATCTATCGGGCGGCCACTTGGTCCTCGCTGTCTCTGTTCATTCAAAATTACAGACTGGACACCTTTGCCTCGGCTGAGGCTTCATTTGGAAGGAGGGTCTTACAACGGGTCCTCACGGCCCCTGTTAACCAGGACTTTCCTTCTTCCCAACCTGGGACCACATAGGTTGAATATGTCTCATGCTTGGACACTCCAAGCAGTGCCTAGGAGAATGACTGTTGGCTTACCTGAATGGTCGTTCTCTAGGCATTGCAGGAGTGTCCAACCCCACCCGGGGTTTCTCATGAGGGTGCAGGGCTTAGCATCTATAAGAAATGGACGTTTCCATACAGCAACCTTTGGATCAGATACCTTCCTTTTTAAAACTGAACCTCTGTGGGGAACAGGAGGCATGGCTACACAAAGATTTGAACTCAGTCCTTGGGCAGCAAGCTGAATTTAATCCATGCTTGGACACTTCTGCAGCGTCTAGAGAACAATCATTCAGGTAAGCCAACGGTCATTTAATGAATATGAGTTTGAGGCGTTTGAAAGAAAGTACTCATTTTTCAGTATTTTTGTACTGATTTCAACAATATGGTGATATTGCTGGTTCTGTATATACATTTTAACTCATTTTCTGATATGAAGTTTTACATGTTTGCTGGAAATAGCTCTAAAGCTTCATCTTTTTATTAAACCATTAAAAAAATATTTCATGTTGGTTAATATCTTTGTATTATTTTTCTTAATCAGAAAATTAGGCAGTAAGTAATTTTTTAAACAAAATAAGTTCTTTTCACATATCTCTTTAATCTCATTAGAATGCTTACAGAAATTACTATTAAGGATTTTTATAATCTTGTTAATGTCAGTGGCTATTTTTGATTTTGGCTGTGCTGATTAGAAAGAAAGAACCCCAAACTAAGGAATGCTATTCTTGAGATCCAGCATCAATGTGCAAAATGAACCTGCACTCCCTACTCATTTATAAAGATTTCTCTCCCAATAAATAAGAGACACTGCCTTTCCTATGAATGTGTTCTTAAAGTAAAAGGTTTTTTGAGATTGCAACTATTCATTCAATTATTGATATAAATTAAGATGCTGTCTTAATTTATAAATTAAAATTACTTTTTATAGAAATTACTATTTGTAATTTTTCAAAATTCAAATAGTTCCGGTCTCTAAGGGAAAATGCAAATATTATAAAAAGTGTCCTATATTAGTAAGCTTGTTTTAACCTGTTTCAAAGTAATCCAATCTAATGAAAAATCGCTGTGATGAAAGAAGTAACTTTTGAACCAATCTTACGCCAGATATAAGAAAATATTATCATTTGTAGGAAAAATGCTATTAATACCGTAATAGTATTTCAATTGATATAGTAATATGCTTTATTCAATGTAGTTTTAAATTTAGATTGGCGAGAGAGTCCACAATCCATGGAACATACTGCAAAATTATGGCTCCCAGGTAAAAATCTAAATATCTTAAAATACTTCAAAAAGATTGTTCAACAAAGGACAAGTGAGAGTTGAGAAGTAGTCAATCAAGTCAGCTGATTTTGACTGTTCTTGGCAATGACAACTTGTATTCTATGCTTACATCTGAGGTGTTAGACTTGTGTAGATTTGTAAAGAAATATATAGATGTCCTGGAATTAGCATTAAAAACCTTAAAGAAGTCACAACATTGTCAAGTTTGAAATCCTATAATAGAGCATAGAGCATGTGGGATTTGAATCTCTTATTATGAATAGACAAAAATGGAAAAAATGTTTCATTAAGCACATGATTAGAGAGCATTATAGCTTTACATTTATTCATGTGTATCTTATTGTGAGGTGCTTCTTCCTGAGAAATTGTAATTATTTCTTTTTATAAAAAAGTTCAGTTAAAGTTCATAAGAAAGGTAACAAGAAAGAGTTCTATAGATAGAAATTATTATTGGTCCAATTTATTATTGGAACCAAGACATCTAGTGAAAGTGATCTGCTGATAATATGTTGAAGACTAACAAAAGCAACTATTTCATATACTTCACAAAGTAATTCATTAATTAGTTTCACTTTCTGTTTCTGTCTCCACTGCCTCTACCAAAAACAAAATGGGCTAGTGCATTTGTACAGTATTTATAAATAGAGAATTTGAAACAATTCAATTTCAATTCAAGCATGATTCACCAGATCTTCAGCAATGACTTATTAACCTTTGAAATATAAGCTATTAATGGAGGGTAGGTTATTGATAAAGCTTTTACTATGATATCTGTGAATGAATCCTGTACGACTAGAAATAAATGTCTGTTTCACGTGGACAAGATTCATGCAAATGTCAAACTTGATTTCATTTTGGGGTCCAGGATAGGCATGGCCAGCTTGACGTCACTCGTGTTGGGGGCGTCTGTGGTGGCCTGAGCACTCTACCAGCTAAAACGGACTCCCAGGCTCCGTTTCCAGCCATGACAGTGTCCTGCTGCCCTCTGCCAGCTAAAATGGAGCTAATTAACACAGGGCAGCAGAGGCCATCACAGCTAGAAACAGAGCCTGGGAGAGCAGCTCGCGGCCCTCCTGAGCTCGGTTTTCACTGGCAGAGGCAGCGCGGCCCTATCCTTTGCTGTTTCTAGATCGGTCCTGTGGGCCAGATCTAAGCACCCTGAGGGCCGGATCCAATCCCCAGACCTTGAGTTTGACACCCCTGGTATATACTGTAGTAAAGCAAATAATAGCTTGTCGTGTGGTAAACATAGCCTGTATCTTGCCCGCAACCTATTGCAAATCACTACTATGTGGCTGATTATGCAGAATCCCAGCAGTTTAATGCCTTCATTTTAATGGTCATGCTGGATTTTATCAAGACACTATGTCTTCTCATAGTTGTTCTAGATGTAGAAATTGGAGGAATGAAAATGGGGAATGAAGCTGAATGTGATGATGTAGAAGAGAAGGCCATACAAAGTTCTAGGATTACTGCCTTGCACCTTTTTATCTTAATAATAATATCATCTGCTTCAATAGGTGGATAAAAATGCCAGTTCCAGTCTAAGGATTTAGCTAACTTGTGCCAACCATAACAGTAAATTTCAAAATTATATATAAATAGATGTGTTGCAACAAGTAGCAACAATGATGTATTTAAGACAAAATAGCAACAGTAGTTTATTGGAATATCTGCAAGAAATATCACTTGCTTGCAAGCTAAAACTGGTGGGACCATAAAACAGGCAAAATATTAGAACAAGAACAACAATGGCAAAGAAAATAAATTTGGAAGGGAACAGAAAGAAGGGGACACCAGTTCCTCAGTTGCTTCTTGTTTCAATTTTTTGTCTGATTTAAATTCTGTCATAGAATTTTATGGTGAGTCTGAAGTATTGTTGTAGCCTGTCAGCGGCCAGCAGAGCTGGCAGCAGATTCAGACAGTGATGAGGTTGGGGAGGAACATGGGCCAGTCCTAGAGTATGGGAAAGGCTCTGATGAAGGCTCTGTATCGGAGGCAGAGAGGGGGCCAGAGCCTTATGCCAGTTATCAGCTGTTTTCAGAATCAGACAGCAGTGAGGCAGATGAATAGCTGGAGCCTGTTCCCAGTATGTGTATGTACATAGTTGCCAGACGAAGGGAACATCTAAAGAACAGGGATCGACTTGGGAGTAAGGCCAGAAGTGAATGATAAATGGCCCCTCCCAGAGGAAATAAAAGAGGCATAAAAGGGTAGTGGAGTTGCAGGAGACAATTAGTTCGCTTAAGTGACCTGTGATTCTCCAAGACTCCTTGCCACATTTGCAGATATCGGCCTGGCAGCTCTCTACGTCAGATAAGGTCTGTGACTGCAAATCCTCTCTTGAAATACTTTGCTGTATATTAATTAGCAGAATTCCTAGGCAATTCATAAAAAGGGGTTTTGTCGGGACCAGAAGTTTGCTTTCATGCTCTTGGGAACCTAGGTCAGAACAAGTATTGTGAATATATGTCAGTACAGTAGTCTTCCCAAACATGTGAAAAATAGTAAACACCTGCTGAACACTAAGTTGTGAGGAGTTTCATTGTTACAGGTAGTACTCAAATTTTGGGCATTTGTGACCAAAGTTCCGGCACATCTCAACTTGACTGGCAAAATAAACAAAATTCAGGCACTTGGCAGCTCACCTGCACTTGTAACTGAACGGGCACTTCAACTTCTGCTTTCTATCTATCTCTCCTCCCCTATGTATATTCTTTCTGGTTGCCTGCACTCTGCCTTGCAGGGCAGTAAGCAGCAGCACCATAATGATGCGCCTCTGCGGCTGCTTGCCATACACCACTGAGCCTCAGCTGACCCAACAAACACCAGCAAGCATCCATTTGCCCAGCTGCCTTCTTTCTCACTTTCCTGCACCAACCTTTTGCCTTTTACACCTAGCAGGTGCAGCAGAAGTGCCTCACTGTCTTTGCTGTCTCATTTTTTGACCTATTTTCTCCGATGAACATTTTCCCACCTGTGGTTCTCTAAGAGTGCTGTCTTTGTAAAACTGTGCTGTCTTCAGAAACTGGAAAATGGTGCTTAGGGAGTCACATATAGAAAACATTCACCAGAGAAGCCAGATCTAAAAAAGAGACAACAAGGGCAGCGAGTCACTTCTAGTTTGGCCATGGCAGTTGGGTGCCAAATGTTGATGCACGGAAGTTAAGAGAGAAGACAGCTGAGGAAATGAATGCCTGCTGGAACTTAGTGGACTTTGTGGCTTGGTGCTGTTTTACTGGTGAGCCATATACAGGAAGCCAAAGAAGCTGAAGCACTTGGAGTAGCATAGTGGCACTGTCTGAAAAGGCAGCAGCACAGGCAGTAGGGTGCTTTTGCTTCAGCTGGATGCAAAGACAAAAGATCACTTTCAGGAAGTAAGAGAAAAGGCAATTGAGTACTTGATGACACTTGTTGGGCAAGCTGAGGTGGTTAAGGCTTCCTGGGGGCGCATAGTTCTGAGGCTGCTTACCACACCACAAGGCAGGGTTCAAGACAGCCAAAGGGAAGAGTTTGGGGGAGTTGGAGACAGTACCTTACCTTTTTGTGGCTCAGGACTGGGAAGGATCAAGCTCAGAATAGCTTCAGTTGGGGTAGATAGTCAAGTAATGACCCGTGATTTTCAGTTAGTGATCACAATGGGGGGAATGCCAGGATTGCCATTTTAAGTCCATGTCATGCAATATCTTGGATTTATGACAGCACCAATTTATATCAGTCTCAATCTCAGCTGTGACTGTATGCCAACACTAATCATAATGTAACTACAGGTCCAAAACATTTTATAGAAATTAAGAAATATTTATTATAAACGAAACTTTAAGCATAGTGTCATAGTGTGATGACTGCTGGATGTTGCTCTTTTGAATTAATTTTATAACTTTTCCAATTTCTTAATATGAATAAAGTCATATAAATCAAAGTCATATAAATTGCAAATAAAGTTTGCAATTCCCCGAGTCATATTATTACCCTTCAGAAAATAAGGCACTATGTCTTCTGATGGCACATTTTGAATTTTGAGAACACATTTTGTGGGAAGGATGGTTGCCATTGGGAGGCTGATCTGTAGACCAAATATCTGTTACATTTTGATGAGTATGGCCAGTCCTAAAGTATCCATTCACCTGAAGGCAAACTAGTGAAGCATCTCATTTTAAAACTCTCTTACCATTCTGGTATAGTTCCCTTTTTTTCTGAGCAGTAGACATACTTGTAAACTAATGAGTAGGCTGTAGCCATAAGGAGTTAAGAGCAGTTGGAGAAACAGCTACAGGTATATATGCTGATAAGCTTGGCAGTACTATAGATACTACCAGTGCACCTAGGGCTCTACTAGTTCTGCAGAGAATAAAGTAGAATGCAGGATTTCTGCATTGGACAATATGTAATAATAAATAATTTGATCTCAAGCAATGGAACATTCTGCCCTTTTCTTGGAATCTTCCAAGTCATTGGGAACAGAATTTTGGAATATGGAGTGCTAAGCCATCATTTGCTTCACTGAGTTTTATTGAATTAACCAGAGTTTGCTATATTTCCTTACATCGCATAAACCATGGCTTATAAACAGCAATATCTTGATAATTAAAATCCTGGATTAACATGATATCCTATTTTGATAAACAGCCCCTTTTGAATTTCAGTTATTAATTGGAATAGTGTATTTCACAAAGCACTAATTTTTGGCTTTTTATGACGATATATAAATCATGATTATGAGTTTTCAATAAGCCCTGGTTAGTGCCAGGTATGGATTAGGGCTGCATGTAAACTATTGAGTTATTGTGGTAATTTATGTTTCTGTGTTGCATATGAGCTAAGAAAATTAGAATTTCTTTGAATGAACATTTTCCATTCTTCTTTCATATGTATTACTACATTAAAACATTTGAGGATTGCTACATAACCTGGATTGATATATATGACACCCTCCAATGCATGATATTCCAACATTAAATATAAATTAATTGTTTTTAATGAAAATGACAGAAATTAACCACAAATGATATAACAGGTTTGCATTAGCATATATGTGAAAGCACAAAAACTTGTTGAACTATATTTTTACAAACCACATTGGCTAACCCCAGATTAAACGAAACACATTATGTCTTTGCATGTTATATGAGCTGGGCTATTATCTTGAATTACCATGTGTACTTGTTTATTTTGGCTTAGCATTTTTTGCAAATCATAGCCATTCTGATTTATTATTCATAGTTTAGCATTTTATCTAAAGTTTTCTACAGAGTGACGTTCAGACAGAAAATTATATACAATGGGATCATGATTAAAAGGAGGGGTGGGTGTTCTCCTTTAAGCTGAGAATATGTCATCCATATTTGTGTCATATTACAAATGATTTAAAATGCTATAAATACAACGAGGATTTTGCCCACTGCATCTACATTTGCTATATCAAGGTCCCCAAATCAAGCTTTCACTATACACTTAAGTTCTGTTAAACAAGGTTCTCCAAATTTGGCAACTTGTGGACTTCAACTCCCAGAATTCCTCAGCTAGCCATACCAATTTGCCAAATTTGGAGACCCCTGCTGTAAAAAATTATCATTAAGGATCCTGTTATCAAAAGTAATTCCAGATGGAAAGTGGGGCTGTGTGATATTGACAATAGGATGCATTCTTGATTTAGTTCATATTGAATTTTTGCCTACTGAAAGTCTAGTGAGATGTGATAAAGTGATGGCAAATAACGATTAGTTGCTGAATTTCTTGTTTTGATTCTCATTAGGGTTTGAAGTGACACTAGTTGGGAATGAATATTTTCAATTTGAATAATTTAGCTGGATAATCTACTGTCAAACTTGTCCATCTGCTCACCTTTCTTGCATATTTATTTAAAGGTAGAAATAATGCAGTTATACCCGTAGTTAAGGGAGTCATAGAACCCTCTATATAGGGAGTCATATCCCTCCAGCTTCAGTCAGTTCTAAGTAGATGCCCAGCTGCTTTATTTCTAGGAATACATTGAATTTGAGACATTTTTTTTCTTTATAATCCTTGACCTGATATGCCCAATTTTCATTGGTTGAGTTATTCTCCCATACTATATTTGGTTCCAACCAATTCAGTTTTAATACAATTATCTTGCTATTATAGAAGGAAACATCTAGACAGATTCTTGAGTTCCTTTACAGAATTTCTTTTCAGAATTCTGTTGGAAAGAATAAAACTTCTACCTCATCTTAATCAGAGCCTGAAACAGTGACTTATTCTAGGCTTACCTGATACAGCCATAGTTCTCTGTTTTGTGAAAACCTAAACTAGTGGCTAGGTTTAGTAGAAAGACATTAATTTACTTGAAATATAAGGTGAATGATATGAGTAGCTCTTCTGACATTTCTTTTGTCTCCTGTAGACATGTGAAGGATATTGCTGTTAAAATTAATGGGCTGGGAAAAGATTTAGACAACACCACAGTGGAAAAAATTAAAATGATCAACTCTCAAGTAACCACATTGATCTTTGTAGGAAATGTACCAAACTCCGAAATCTACCAAAACAATTTATCAACAATTAATGCTTCCCTGAAGCCTCCGGAGTGCAAAAAAAACAGCCCTATGGGCAAACCGGAAGTTCGGGAACAGACTCATATTTTTAATCATATAAGTATATATTTTGTATTTATTATTTTTTCCACCAAATATTCAGATTTAATTATTAGTTTATATCACAGGTTTGAACATATTGAACCCGGAGAACTGTCATTCACATATATGCATACTAGTCCATCATGCAACATGATGCTTGCATATTAATTGTTGATAAATTGTTTTGGTAGATTTCGGAGTTTACAGTGGGTTGAAGCATATGCTACATTTTTGTCCAACGTATTTTCATTATATTCATTATATTTCATTATATTATATTTGGCGATTAGTTTTTAAAATAAATTACACTGCGCTATGATAAAAAGGTGGTCCTTTATTTTATTTTACACTATCAGTTATACATTACCCACATACAAGACATTCTTAAATTCAGTTTTTCCAAAATTCTAAAAATACGTTTTTAAAATTTTTCACAGAGGTCACAAATGTCCAGAAAGAATGCAAGCAATAAAGTGATAAATTTTAACACACACCTGAAATTCTGCTATGACATTTTAAAAGAATTATTAAATCAAATCTTTATTTTGAATCACACACACACATGCACAGTTATGTTTTGCATTTTTCTTCCAAGCGATATAATCTGTAGTAAAATATTTCCTTAAAATGCCTTTAGTGACTCTTGTGGAACTTTGCTATTTCTAAAATTCAGGTAAAGAGATACTTTCTATGCTGTTTATAGCATTTAGAGGTCTTGTTTTCCTCATTGTTTTCATGCTTGTCTCTCACCCATTTCGGCAATCTCATTTGACACTCCAGTAATTCGGGGCAGGGAGGGAGGAGAGAAGAAAAGCTAAAATTGTGGCTGAATTTACCACATACTTTATTCTTACTTTGGCTTAATGCTTTATAATGCAAAATTATATGGATGTGTACTTAGAAATAGGTTTATTTCAGTGCATCTTGGTCTCCCGAGTCCTTGCATTACAGGGGTTTTATAATGATTTTGATACTTTTTCTTAATAAATGCTGGACATGTTTATTTAGTGTAAAGCTACTATAGTTTGTAGTATGTAGTAGAAATGTGATGATCAAGTACTTTGTTTTAGATCAGGGCCCCCCACTGGGGCCACTAAATTCATAATTTTAAATCCTACGGACCACTGATATGATCTGCCTAATGACTTGGTGGGTGGCCATGGCTAGGTGGTCATGTGACTGGATGGGCGTGGCCAACTTGATGTCACTCACGTTGCGGGGCACCTTGCTGGCCTCTATTCACCCCTCCCCTTTCAGCCTCACCTCGCCTTCCCGCCCAGACTCCCTAGGGCCCCAACAACTCATTGAGCTCACTTCGATGAAACTGGAAGTCAAGGGTAGAGCATAGAGGCGTGGATCAACTGTCATTTTTAGTCCTCTGGAGCCTTCAGGAAAGCCTCCTGAAGGTCCCTGAAGGCTCCGGAGGACGAAAAACGACCAAGTTCTGTTCCCGAACTTCCAGTTTGCCCATAGGGCTGTTTCTTTGCACTCCGGAGGCTTCAGGGAAGCTCCTGAAGGCCTCCGGGGGGGTGGAGGCTGTTTTCGCCCTCCCCAGGCTTCTATAAAGCCTCTGGAGCCTAGGGAGTGAAAAATGGTTTTAAAAAAGGCTGAACTCAGCTGGCCAATACGCACATGCGCGCTAGCCAGCTCACAAGGGCAATGCCTCAAGTGCCTTGACAAATGGCTCCGCATGCCATAGGTTCGCCATCCCAGATATATAGTATATCTTACATATTTCAGTTATTGAAATGCATACAAAACTGTTGAAGAAATAATACTTCAATAGTGTATTTAGCATTTTCCATATATATTTGTTGTTAAGATCTCATTACAATTTCATTAAAAATTTAAAAGCTAAAAATTCATTCATATCGTCTCACCAAGTTACATTGTTAGACCTAATAACAATTATGGAAAAGTGTAGTGGATCCAGGAGCCTAGGAGTGAGTAACCTAGTGCCTACTCGTGTTTACATTGCATTCTATAAACCAGTGTTTTTCAACCACTGTGCCGCGGCACACTAGTGTGCCGTGACATAGTGTAAGGTGTGCCGTGGGAAAATTACTTTATATATAGTCAATATAGGCACAGAGTTAAATTTTTTTAACATTTTCTAATGGTGGTGTGCCTCGTGATTTTTTTCATGAAAAAAGTGTGCCTTTGCACAAAAAAGGTTGAAAAACACTGCTATAAACTCCATCCAACATGAAATATAGTCGATTACGAGAGCTGTAATCTAAAACAGCTGGAAACTTGCTAGATTGATTTTGTGTTTAATAGTATTTTTATTTTCAGTTATTTCTTTTTTATGACACAACTTTGGTCTAAAATGATAGCTATTCAAATGAATGTTATTTAAAAATATGTTTTAACTATAAACAAGAAACTAGATTAAAAAATATCTGGCTGAAAACCAAAATAGAGGTGGATTTTCAGCTTATTTAAAAAATATCAATCAGCAAGGGTTTAGGTTTTGATTCTGAGACAATATGTGGTACTTGGCAAAATGCACCCTTACTCTGAGGAATAATGAATAGATTTATAATGGGAAAAATGATTCAAGGTGGAAATGATTGAAATCCCTTATCCCAATATGATGTATGAACTCAAAAGTCAATCTTCTGTTAGCTACCTGTCCATATATGAGAAGGTGGTGATTTTTAGAGTTATGAATATCCTTTGAAATAAGTACTTTGCAACCTGCAGTTGTGCATACAAAGCACTTATTTTTAAATCATTAAAGCAAGCAGCTTTTTCCCAGCTGAGCAGCCATGCATGCAGAAACAAGCTGGGAAAGGATGCAGTTGTTTTAATGATTAAAAAAAGATGACATGCATACAGAGATTTCTGTATTCAGCAGTGTGGATATCTGTGTGCATGCATGCGCACACACAAATTCTTGTCGAAAGTAAAACAACTACTTTCACAATAATAAATTACGCAAGTGCTGCTGTTATTGGTCACTGAATGCAGGGTTATTTCAGAGGGGAACAAAGATTTTTTCTATGCCTTTGTGAAGTCATACAAGTACAATAATATGTTCATCTTAAGAGTTTCATAATTTCCAATATTTAAGGGCTATGTTGATACAACACTTGAAGCTATGACTTGCTGAAAAGTACAGTTTGAGGTTTGCATAGAGACAACAGGATTCAGTTATTAGTGTGGGATCCCAATTATAGCTCCTTTGTCCCAGAAATAGTGAGGGATATTGAGAATTGTAGTTTATTGATATCAGGAAAACTGATATCAGATTGATATCATATTCTAGACCAGGGATGTCAAACTCATGTCGTCACGTCGGTGTCATGTGACGTATCGGGACTCCCTCCCCTTCACTAAACTGGACATAGGCATGGACAGTGCGTGATGCATCCAGCTCAAGGGCCGTGAGTTTCACAGTCTTGTTCTAGACCCATGATATTAAGATTGAAAACTGGCTTCTCAAGGACCTACTGAACTTGCAGAGGTGAGACAGAAACTTCAGAAATTTATTGCAGCAGACTGTTTGTCCTCAGATTGAAGTTGTGCAACTATTCTAGGTGTTCCTGGGTGAAACACATAATCTTCAAAGACAGTTATTTTTCACTCCTGCATTTGGAGTTTCCAGTCTATGATAACTTTTACACTGAAGATTAGCTTAAACTAGTGTCTCATTTTGAACAATTCACTTTGGTAAATGCAGGACACCCCTCCCCTTTTGCTTTCTTCTATCAATTTCATATATGTAATGCATATTTGTTCTTGAAATATATAGAAAATGAAAAATATTTTCCAAAAGGATTTTGTCATTCTATTTAATAGAATGAACATTTGATTGTATCCACTAGAATAAAGTGGTTCAGTCTTGTTTCTTTAAAAAAAAGATTCACATTTTAATATTTATGAAATTACAAAGAATTTAATTGTTCCGATAGATAAATGTTTTGGAAGAAGCTTGGGCTAAAATTTAATGTTAATGTTATTTTTAAGATAGTTTTGTACTTTTTAAAGGACTTGTCTAAACTGGGTTCACAACACTTGCTTATTTTGTTTTGTCTTAATGTGTTACATAAATCAAGTGGTTTAAGAGTGCTTTATGAATTCAGTTATTGTGATTTAATAAATAATTATTAAAACAAAACCTGACTCACAGTGACGTAAGACTCCAGTTTGAATAAGTCAGAAATTCCAGAAAAGGTTAAAAGCCCACTTCCACTTCTTTCCTAGGCCCTTGATGAACCGCCATATTTGACAGTAGGCACTGATGTGAGTGCAAAATATAGAGGTGCCTTTTGTGAAGCCAAGATAAAAACAGCAAAAAGACTGGTTAAAGTCAAGGTATGTATATACATGCATTTTAAAATTCATTTTAGGTATATGTAGAATACATATCTAAAGAACTTTTGAGTAGTAATCTCTTGTACCTATTTTCCATCAGAGTAAATGTTTGTCAGTCTACACTTTTTCTTTCATTTGATTAGCTAGGCTCATAGCAATTGAAGGCATATAAAAAATAAAGAACATTAGAGTTTGGATAGAAATTTAGTAATTATTTCTGCTAAATTTGCCTATAACATTAATATAATGAATCTGGATAAAAGGAACAGCACTGTATGATTGTATGTGCATGCATTCCCATATAATAGCAACTTTCTGAATCCTTCTAATTATGATTGCAATAGCACTTTGCAATAGCACTTGAACTTATATAGTGCTTTACAGCCCTCTAAGCGGTTTACAGAGTCAGCATATTGCCCCCAACAATCTGGGTCCTCATTTTACCAACCTTGGAAGGATGGAAGACTGAGTCAACCTTGAGCCTGGTGAGATTTGATCTGCCAAACTGCTGGCAGCCAGTGATCATCTGAATTAGCCTGCAATATTGCACTCTAACCACTGCGCCACCGTAGCTTTTATATGATACTCTTAAAATACTGGCTTTCTAATCTATAGTCTGCATGCAGTTGCAGAAAATCCACTTATTTTACATAGGCTTGCATAAGAGAAGTTGAGTCAGTTGTTTCCATAAATCCAAATATTTATTGTTTCAAATATTGTGTTTGCTATCTGGCTAGGACCTATTTCCATTTACTCTTGAATAAGTAACATATGGATTGTAATCCTGTTTGCAAGATTGAAAGCAAGAATTGCTTAATGTGATCAATTTCTTAATTAAGTATCTGTAATCCAAGTAGGACAAAATAATTAGACCTTTTGGCCAAAACAAAAATCAATCTCACCTTCAAAAATCTCAGATTTGGCATACTTTGAAGTAAGCTCTCTCTTGTTTTCAAATATTCTTGTTATCAGTTGTGTTAAAGCAAACTTTCTTCTTCTTCTTCTTGCTTTTTCCAATTATGGGAAGCTAATTTGAGCTATCACACACAAAAATTAAATGTGCACACTTATCACTAGCCAATTTGTACCTACTCTCAGTAAGAATAATAGCCTTTGTGATCTTAATCTTTAAGATCCTTAGGGCTATATTTAGATTGCTGTTTCAGGAATTTTTGGCTCCACCTCATGAAACTCCTTTTAACATAATCTTAAAATCTGATCCAGAAATTCCCCCAAGCAAACTTGAAGACTTTAGGGTTCATTTTATTGATGCTCGAATTGGACTTCACTCCATGTACTGACCTTCCATTGACACTACATGTATCAATGGAATAGTATTTAATCTTTGTCTTGTAGCAATTTTTGGTGTTATTTTACCAGAGATAGTGAAATCTGACTATTTCCTACTTAGTTCATTGGCTTCCAGGTTTTTTTTTAATTAAAAAAGTGGAGTTTTTAAGGGCCTGAGTATTCCCCAGACACTATATTTTTAGAGTAACAATTAGAAATGCTTATTGATAGGGGAATACTCATATCTCTTTGCATCTACATCCTAATTGTTTTCTATCCATATGGTTTAGAGAATGATAAATTGATGTGAACAGTTTGATTTTATTTTACCTTGCTGTGGCTATGTGGTTAAGTTGGAACCACAGAATTTTGCTTACATCTATATTTCACATATTTTGTAAGCAAGGCAAAAGAAAGTTGTAGAGAATGAAGATGAAAGAATAGTTGATGCTATGAACTACTGGTATAATTGTAACTTAATGATATTGTTAATAATTGGATTTATATGTTTTTAAAGTCTCAGAGAAACATCTGTCTTCCAACAGTAATGGTTAGGTTGGTCTGAGAGTTACTTGTTCAAAATAATTTAATTACCTAACCTAACTTACTGTTGGAAGATAGATGCAGAGATTTAAAGAAATGTTTCCTGTGTCTGCATCTATATCCTTGTGTTCCTTTATAAAGTGGAGAAGGATATTAAATCAACTGATCTTTATAAATGTGTAATTAATACTATTACAATCTAGTTGTTCCACTACAAGAGAAAATTGGTAACAAATGAAAAAACATGGACATTGTGAGTTTCATTTGAACCTCAGTAGCATAAACTACTGCAAATAGGTTTAACTCAGGTTCAGAAATATGATAACCATTCTTATATTGTTTTAAATATGTCTACAATTTTGTTTTCTAGGTAACATTTAGGCATGATTCATCAACTTTAGAAGTTCAGGATGATCACATAAAAGGCCCTTTAAAGGTAATATATTTGAATTATTGCTGAAAAAAAAAAGAATAATTCTTGGAAAATTTAGAGCGTAGTTGAAATATATTAGAATTGAACAGTTCAACACTTGACATTATCAAGTGTTTGACATCCTCTGAATAGAAACATTTGTTATTTAAAAACACTGAAATGTAATTTGCAAACTAATGCTGTGTGTTGTAGAATTTAAGAGTCTATTCTTTGGTAAGATTTTATTGTTTTCTGTGTAGTGAATAGTACAGAAAAATATGTAATGTACATTCATTTATTTATTCAATTTATATAGTTGCCCATCTCAAATAAGTGACTCTGGGTAGATATATAAATTCAATATTTTGGGGGGGATCAGGCAACATTTTCTGCTAAATATTTGTGAAAGTATCATTATCTACATATAAGGCTCCTTGGAATTCATTTAGCAGTCTGTATATTTTTATTAAAGATATATTGAGATGACCAGTGTGCAGCCAGTGAACTTCAGGCTGCATGTAGCTCTCAGAATCTTTGGCTTCAATCTGCCACACATCCCCATCTCTGGATTACATTTCTTACAGACTTGATATAAAACATGGCTGGAAGAAGTGCTATTGTTGTATGAAAGAAATACTCATCTCTTTTTCACAAGTGCCAACCACAGAGCTCATCAGTTTCACAGAAAAAAACAACAACAACTAAGCACATACAGGAAAATTCCTAGTAAAAGAAAATCTGCAAAAAAAATAAAAAAAAATTCTAGACTTTTTTGAGAGAATCACCAGTCAGGTGACTGGTGTCAGTAGCATATAACAAAGCTTTGATAGAGTTACTCATCAAACGCTCTTAAGTAAACCCAATGGTCATAGACCAAGAAAATCTGTCTTTTTATGACTTGCTAGCTGAGTAAACAACAGAAAGCAAATAATAGGAATAACAGGAATAGCTTCATAAATTATTTTAATGTAGTAGTAAGCAATGAATTGGCAAAATTTGCAGATGATACCAAATGATTTGAGGTAATGAAAATCAAACGTGATTGCAAAAAGATGTAGAAGGGTCTGTTTAAACTGAATAAATGGTCAGTCAAGTGGAAAATGCAATTCAGTTCATTTAAGTAAATATAATGTGATATACATTGGGCAAAAAAGTCAACAAATGAACTGATAGGATTGGATTGCCTACAACCAACTAATAGAAAGAATGTTGGATATGTTGGATAGCTCAATGGAGTTATCAATCCAAAATGTAACAACTCTAGCATATTCCATGCTAATTAGGAAATTGACTGAAAATAGAGCTGCCAATAGCAAATAGCTTTTGCACAAATCTATGGAAAACCCGTCTCCTACGATGGAGAGAAAATAGTTTCCTTTCGTTGGCTAGAATATTAATTGATCCTTACCTTTGTACTCATAGAAAATATAAAACTAGAAAGAAAGGAAAGATGATGTTAATAAAAATGAATACATGAATATTAAATTGAACATTTTAAAAATAATTGGTGCTTTCTTTTCTTTCTTGCCCAAAATAAGTCTTTTATAGTGATTAGAGATGTTCTCTTCGATCTTTTTTGATATGCAGAGAAATTGAAACTATATTGCACACTCTTTCAGACTTTTAACCCTAAGTACTAATAAGCTTGTCTGCTTTTTGTTTTACATACTATTTTAGTAAGCCATTTTGACATCAACTCTTTTTCACCATCTGCTGGCAGTAAGGAAGTAATATAAAGCGCATCACTGTACATGAAAATAGATTTTTTTAGAAACAATATTTTTACAAATAATTTGAACAGGCTGATCAATGATTATTTTATAAATTCTGGCCGTGACCCGTCAAAACCGTGTTCCACAAAAGCGCGGTCGACGAAATCGCGTATGTGACGTCATCACAACGCGACGAAAAAGATCGAAAAATTGAAATAAAAATTACATTACAGCAAGCCGATTCACATAAAGGTAAGTGTTAGGTTAAGGGTTAGGGTTAGGTTAAGGGTTAGGGTTAGGGTTAGAGCGTTAGCGTTACGTTTAGCGTTAGGTTAAGGGTTAGCGTTAGGTTTTTCGTTAGGTTTAGGGTTAGGTTTAGGGTTAGGTTAAGGGTTAGGGTTAGGTTTAGGGTTAGGTTTGGGGGGGTTAGGGTAAGGTTTTCGCTTAATTTTTACATTTTTCGATCTTTTTCGTCGCGATGTGATGACGTCACATACGCGCTTTCGTCGACCGCGATTTTGTCGTCCGCGGTTTTGTGGTGGAACCATTCTGGCCTTATTCCAATGGGAATTTTTAAAGACTACTTCACACTGCTATAAATAAGGGTAAAATAATTTTCAAATCTTAATACATTAACTTTGCTTTATAACTTAATTGAACATTGGGATTTATTTATAGTACTCCTTGAATTGCTATCCATACAGTTCTTTGTGTGACAAAATTAAGCAGATATGTATTATGGGTGTTTCAGCCATCCTTGCATTGGTACATTTCAGTAATATATGTCACATTTCAATAGCAGGAATGTTACTGCTATAACTTTTCTTCTGTTTTGAAGAATTATCAGTGTAAGACTCTTAATTATTCAGAACATTTTAGCAATAGAATTTAGATAATCATAATAAAATTATTTTTATGTCCAAAATAAAATTAGTATCCGTATTGCAAAACTGCAGCTTGTTCAAGCTGGCATTCAAAGTCTGCTACTCAGGTGGTTTTTTTATCCTTGTGTATATATTCCTGAAGGACAGAACTATTGTCATAAAAATAGTCTATAATATGCAATCAGAAAATAAAGTTGTCTACTCCCTCCCTCCATCCCATCAATTTTTTGAATCTTCAACACATCATATTTTGCCTTTTTAAAAAATCATTTTTATATGGTGTGTGTTTGTGTGTCCTCAGTATTGATTCCTGGCAACTGCCTTGAGAAATCCCTGCAGTTTCATTGGTAGGATTTTCAATTTTTCCTTTATTTTCTACTTAAGGCTGAGAAAGAGTGGATGGCTCAAGGTCACCTTGTCTAAGGTGGGAAAGGAATTCATGGTTTCCTCAGATTTCTAGTCTGGTGGTATAACTGCTACACCAAACTGGTTTTCATATGCTACTGTTACATTAGTATAAAAACTAAATTCAATAAAATAAAACGTGAAGTGGTTCAGTATTTCATAACCAAGTGCCTCTTTAAAAACCTTTAAAGTTGTTTTTGTTGTAGGTAGGAACTGTGGTGGAAGTCAGGAATCCAGATGGAACTTATCAGGAGGCTGTCATCAATAAATTGACAGACGCTAGTTGGTATACTGTAGGTAAGGAAAACTACTTTTTACACAATTGAAAAATTAAGTTTGTAAAAAATGTACTTTCTCCTGTAATATTCACCAAGGGTTGGTCTTTGTATTCAGTGAATACTTTTAGTTTCAATATAACATTTCCATTGACATGCAATCACTTATGAATGTTTTGAGACAGAATCTACTTGATGATGATAAAAAGACAAATAGAAATAGGAAACAAGAGAATTGTGCAACAGCTTTAAATAATAACTTCTTGCCAATTCATAGAATTTAGAATCTGACTTGTAACATTTTAAAACTTCAAGGTATATGTTGCATTAAGGCCTTTTTGGTCCTAATTTTTCTGATTTGTTTTTGATTGTTCTGAATATTGTACTAATTCTATGCTTTTGGGGCATCTCATCTTCCCTGCTGCTTCTAGAAATTCTAGAACAAATTCCAGTTGTGTATGTGTGTGTGTGTGTATGTATGTATGTATATATGTATATGTATATGTGTGTGTGTGTGTTTTTATATATATATATATATATATATATATATATATATATATATATATATATATATATATATATATACATACACACACACACACACACACACACGTGCGTTCTAGTGCTACTTCACAAACAAAGGTATTTGGATGACCTTGGGCCAGTCTCAACTCTAGGAAGGAGGCTATGGCAAAACACTTCTGAAAAACCTTGCTAAGGAAACTGTGGGAACTAGGCCAAGCAGTGTTTGAGAATTGGATTGGATTCCATTCAGTCCAATCCAATTCTCAGACACTGCTTGGCCTAGTTCCTGCAGTTTCCTTAGCAAGGTTTTTCAGAAGTGGTTTGCCATAGCCTCCTTCCTAGAGTTGAGACTGGCCCAAGGTCATCCAAATACCTTTGTTTGTGAAGTAGCACTAGAACTCACAGTCTCCTGGTTTCTTCCCTGATGCTTAACTAAATGAAACTAGCTCTCTTATACAGGTAGTTCTTGACTGGTCACTTAGCAATCATTTGAAGTTACCTAAAAAGGGGACAAAATAGCCATGTGATCTGGATTGAACTTGGTAGTACGTACCATTAATAAGTTGTGATGTATCCCATCATCATAGTTCAGTACTGTTTCTCTCTCTCTCTCTCTCTCTCTCTCTCTCTCTCTCTCTCTCTCCCTCCCTCCCTCACATACACACAAACTAATATAAAGTATTATCTATCAAAATTTTAAGATTCTTCTGTCTCTTGTATTCTATGTCCCCTTCCTTTTTCTGGCTTTCTGCTATACCATTTTTTAAAGCAATCAAAATATTAAAGCAGTGGCTATGATATTATTTCCTGACACAACTACAACATGTAGAATTGATGTATAATTTGTATTCAACTTACTTTTATTTTCTCTGTAAAATACTCTATAAAAAGAACAATCATTTCTACAAAGAATTCTTAAAGGCTAGACTCTTACACTGCACAGGTTTGCTTAGGTTAGAGCCTATAGTATTTCATAGTATTTCTGGTGTTTCTGATTAAGTGAAACTCTGTCAATATAGCTTGGAAATGTACATTTACTTTTAGCTAGAAGTCATGATAAAATTGATGTGTGAAATTTATGGAACAAGTAGGCTTTAATTGAAATTTAATTAAACTTAAGGAAATTTTAAAAAACTGTACAAAATATTACATTGTGTTTCATTTTACAATTGTTAACAGTATTTGATGATGGAGATGAGAAAACTCTTAGACGCTCTTCACTTTGCTTGAAAGGAGAAAGACATTTTGCTGAAAGTGAGGTAAACATTTTCTTTTTAATTTAGCTGTGCTATAGAAATTAAGCATGCTCTGCTAATATTTGCCCACTGATTAATGGAATGTATAAGTTGTGCTTCACTGTCAGTAGTGGGGTGTAGTTGTGAAATCTAGAAAAATATGTGATTCTGTTAAAGAAAATCTCTGTTACTGTCACATGTTCATGTGTCAGTGGCTTGAGTAGCATACATTTTAAAATTAGGTAAATTAGATAAAGACATTTATTTGTACAATAAGATGTGTGTTTAATGGACATTATAATTAGATTTCAATTATGGTAAAAGGGGTTAAAAGAATAGAACAATGTTGTATAACTCATACTAAGAACAAATAATTACTTACAGCTTAATAATTTACAATAATAGGAACCTTTAACTTAATTAAAAAACAAAAAATATGAGGTATTGTAGTTTTAATTCTTAAAATGTACAGTCTCCTCATTTTGATTGCTCCTACACTACATCTTCCCTCCTGCACACAAAAAAGTATTTTATGTGGGATGAGATGTATGACAAAAATGGAAATAATACAGAAGAAATCGTGGTGGCTAACATTTATTGCATGGAATTATCCCACGTGGATTGTCCCACCGCAAGTTGTCATACAGCAAGATGGCTATGGCAGATTGACCACAGTGAATTGCCCTAGACCCCTTCCTTTGGGAAAGATGACCACAAGAAAGTGGGGCTTTGGCTCTACCTTCTGAATAGAGATTTCTTCTCCAAACACATTGCCCTTTTATGATATTTACCTTACTGAAGGTAGGAAGGGAGAAGATGGCATTCGAGATAGATTTATGATCTCCATAAAACAGTGTCTCTTTATAGACACTCTGTATTGTGCTGTTTGTTTCTATTTTCATGCTCCTTGCAGGTTGAATTCATAATGGGGCCCATTATCTGAATTATTCTTTGTTTGGTTTTTTTAAACAAACGTGTTTGTTCGTATTCTGACAAATATGTGTTGTGAAATTCTCTGCAATAATAGAAAATATAATGTTTTTGTCAACAGACATTAGATCAGCTCCCTCTTACCAATCCTGAACATTTTGGGACTCCTGTCATCGGAAAGAAAACTAATAGAGGAAGAAGATCTAATCACATGTAAGTTTTATATTTATCTGGTTCATGATTACCTTCATTTTAAAATTATTTGAACTGAGTAAAAAAAGCAACATATAATTCAAAGTAGAAGCTGAAACTATGGAAAGTTACCTGGGGAAAAAAGGAGCAACTTTTGGGTTTTTTTTAAAATACAGGCAAGGTTTAGAATGGATTAAGGAAAAAAGTTGTTATTAATCTCTTATATCTACAGTTTAGATTGGCAAAAGCTTAGTGGAAGAACTATGTAGTTCACTTACTTGCTTTATTCAAAGGATGATCCATTATTTCTGAGAACCAGGCAGAAAGGAAGATGTTCTGTTCCACTGTTTACAAACTTAGGAGGAAACTGGTTAGTGTTATGAAGGCGTGTTCCATAAACTGCTGAAAATGCTTTTGATCACTTCTGAATATACTATTCATTCATTCAAATGAATACTCCTCTTTTGGAGGCTGGGAGTTGGAGGTGCATTAAATATGAAAGCATAAGCTTTTATTTGTATTTAGTACCACAAAATTATTACTCTCACTACTGTGCATAGGATGTTGGTGAAAAATATGCCCTGAAGGTTTTAATCTAGCCTCATGATAAACACTTTAAAAGATCCACAACTCTACCTCAGTAGGATGTTGAATGTCATCTGACTTGCGAGGCCCATCATCTAGCATTATATAGCTGCTGATATAAGAAGCTGAAGTGAAGAATTATGGTGGAAACATGCAACATAAGCAGCATGAAGGTGTGTTCCATAAGCTGCTGAAAATGATTTTGATTACTTCTGAATATACTGAATATAACATGGGAAAACTCAACACAGTGAAAGATAAAATAAACTGGCCACACATTGACATCTGAGGCATCAGAGAATTAAGATGGACTAGAATTGGACATAGAAAATCACTCTGGGCGCAAACCCCCCCAGTCTCCCCCCCCAAAAAAACCAACCAAACAGAGAAGGAATAGCATTGCTTTTATAACCAGGAGAGAATATAGACTTAACTGCAATGCAATCATTGACCTAACATACATTAAACTTTACTATAGTGATTATCCAAGCTTATGGTCTAACACTGATGCAAAAGAAGAGGAGACTGATGAGATTTAGGAGGAGCTGATGAGTCAAAATGAAATTGACAAAATATGCAAGCAAAATATGTGCCATTTGTGATTGATTGATGACTGGGATATTAAGGAAGAAAATAAAGTGTTGTCCAAGAAAATGAAATAATGTAGGAGACTGACCAATTTCTAAAAATGACTTACCAACTTCTATGAATCAATGATTCCCCCCCTCCCCCCAACCACACACATGCATGCACAAATACTGACATTACAAGTCTTTACCATACCACTCCTTGTATCATTTACCATATGGAGTATACAGAAATCAGGTTGGCTATATTATTGATAAAAAGAAGTGGAGCAAGTCAGCTACAACAGTGAAGACATGGTCAATGATTGACAGTGGAGTGGATCATAAACTTCATACGTGCAAATACCAATTTAAGCTAAAATAGCAGCAGAAGAAAGCCAATCATTTCCCAGGATCTTGACTAGATGTAATCCATTTTCAAACAGAATTTCCAGAATCACTTTGAAGTCCTACATCTCATTGACAAGGAAACTGACACTTAAGTCAGAGAAGTTCCTAAGGATGAATGTGAAAAGAGATTTACCAAAGACCAAGAAGCGAAAGAAAGCAAGCCGGATGTCAAAACAAATGGTGTACATTACTAAGAAGAGAAGTGAAGCCAAAGCCAAAAAAGACAAAGATGCTAGAAGGGACTTGACAAAGAATTTCTAGGTGTGCTTGTAGAAGAATATTATTGTAAAGACATTGAAATTTGAAATAGACATTGAATAACAAGAAAAAAATCTCAGAATTTCCAAAGGATTTTAGAACTCAGAAGAAGATTCCAAACTTGAATTGATGTGCCAAGGACATAATTGAACAGACAGTAATTAATTCCCAGATCAAAAAAAGATGGAAGGCATCTAAGGAGTCTATGAAATCCTGTACAATAGAAATGACAGCATCAGGATAACTTAGAAAATAATTCCTACTTAGAAGAATTTCTACAGGGTTATGATGGCAATTGTCAAACCAGGATAACATAATTTACAGTATTATATCATAATTAAGGCTGAATCAACATGCCCTTTGATGCTCTATTACTATGTTAATGGAAAGCTATTCTTCCAGGATCAGCCACCAAATTAATTCATTTATTTATTTTATTCACTCATTCTATAGTTCTCCCCTCCAGTTTTCTCTAAAGTCATAAACCATAAGCCTATAGCTAAACAAAAGTTCACTTTTCATACTAATCCTAAAACTATGAATTGTTTAATAAACATTTAAATGGTGACATCTTTTCACTTACAGCCCAGAAGAAGAATCTTCCTCATCTTCAAGTGATGAGGATGAAGATGACAGAAAACAAACTGATGAATTATTAGGAAAAGTTGTATGTGTAGAAACTATTAGTACGGATAAAA